>NW_024082195.1:0-269024 GCF_003009895.1 Hyaena hyaena | reverse complement strand
TCTTTGGAGAAGTAAAAAGTAAATGGAGATTTTTGCTTATTTCTGTTACTTAGTTTTAAATCTATTGTTTTTATAATCATAATTATCAAGTGGGTATTGTTTCAACAGTTGTTACTTAATATTATGTATTTGGTTTGTTTGCTCTATAATTAGTCACTTATGACATAGAATTTCGACTCTTGAGATCAGTGAAATTCTCTTTAGTTTTAGTATTGGCTATGATCTTCCTGTGTAAATATTACACTGGCATCAGAAAAGTACATTTTCAAAAAATAGTTTGTTTCTGTAGATAGTTCTTATAGTTACATATTTTGATAAATACCTAGTACTGAAACATTAATTAGTGAAGCTCTACACCACTTTTTAAAATTTTGTCATCTGAGCATGTCAAACACCAAAATTTTTATTTTGGATTTTTATTATGATTATAATGTTGTCCATTTCTCTTTAGATTTCTAACAGATTTTTCTTTATATTTTTTGCTGTTTTACTATTCATTTTGTGAATGTTATGCCTCTATTGTGGATTATTTAGTTTAAGATATAAAATAACACTCTTGGTATCTTTGTATGCTTTTTTCCTTCCATTCTCTTTTGTCTGTTATTAATTTTGTTATATCTGTTTTCTGCATTTTCATTTGCCTGATCTATTGCTGCTTTTCCCTTTTCTAATTTTCCCCCAGCTTTAGTGAGGTGTAATTGGCAAATAAAATTGTAAGATATGTGATGTGTGCAATATGATGATTTGATATACATGTGCATATGCAAGGATTCCCCCCATCAAGGTAATTAACACATCCATTACCTGACATATTTTCCACTTTTTTGTTTTTTGATGAGAACATTTAAGTTTTACTCTTCTTGGCAAGTTTAATTATACAATACAGTATTATCATGCATAGTCACCATGTTATACCTTAGATTCTCAGAACTTATTCATTCTATAGCTGAAAGTTACTGCCATTTTACCAACCTCGTCCCCACTTCCCCCACCCCTGCCCCTGGCAATCACTTTTCTACTCTCTGTCCCTCCTGTAGTTTATGTTTCAGGCTTATCTGTTTGCAGATGCCTTATATTCTAGTTTGTTTGCGTCGTACCCTACCTGAGACATTAGTCTTTAATAATTTGTGTTATTTTTATAGCTGACATGTTTTTGGTTAACTTAAACTCTCCTATAATTCCTACTGTCACTTTTCTTTTCTTTTTCCTTTTCCTCCTTGATTTTTTTCTAAATGATTTCAAAGTTGTAGCTTTTGTGCTTAAATAAAAACTGCACTGAGCATTCTATTCCATTAAATAAAAACCTATTTATCCAGATAGTGGGTGACCATCATGGCTGGGGATTTGACAATGGCCACATAACTATGTGATAGGATAGGATAGCTACCCTATCATCCACCAAAATGCTCCTCACCAGACTAAGGGGAATGTACTTCATGCTCAACCTCACTTCTTGACTATCCTCTGTTACCCTATTCTGTCTTGTGTGCCAGGTAATATCAACTTGTAATTATTTTAATAATAAATAACCTGCAGGAAAGTTATATAAGACTAGTGCAATGGACATCCACATACTCTTTACCTAGATTGGCCAAATAGTAACATTCTCCACATTTGCAGTGTGAGTATGTGTATGCTGAATCATTTGATATGTGGTAATTATAATAACCCTACATTCTTAAATACTTTAGCACAAATCTCCTAAGAACAAGGGCATTCCTTTGTATAACCACAGCATAATTACCAAACAATGAAAATTTTATATTGGTAGCTTGTTATCACCTAATATACAGCCCACGTATGCACGTTACTAATCTTAATAATGTCCTTTAAAGCAAATTATGTTTTCCTCTGGTAGCCACCACCTTAGCCAACTCACCAAAGGTAACATCATCCATGGTGGGACACAACCATATCATGTGCCTCTTGATATGGTGCACTGAAAAGGAAGCAATGTCGCTTCAGTAGCATTCCTGCCAAGAATGCATAACCTGAATCTGATCTTGGAGAAACATCAGACAAACCCAAGTTAAATGAAATTCTACGATATAAGTGCCTTCCACTCTTTAAGAATGTCAAGGTTAAGAAACAAAGGAAGGGTGAAGAACTAATCCTCGTTAAAGGACCTGACTACTGAGTGCAGTGCATAACCCTAGATAGAGATAAACAAGCTCTAAAGCAGGAGTTGGCAAACTAGTTCTGTAAAGAGCCCGATAATAAATATTTTAGGCTTTATGGACCATATGGTCTCCATTGCAACTACTCAGCGCTGCAGTTGTAATGTGAAAACTGCCATAGACAACATGTAAACAAATGGGCATGCTTTTATTACAATAAAACTTTACTTATGGAAACAGATGGCAGGTGGGCTGTAGTTCACAGATCCCACCTCTAAAGGGCTTTGGGACAATTAGCAAAATTTGCATATGGATAGAGGATCAGATAATATTTTTGTTTTGTTTTGCCAGTGTTAAATTTCCTAAAATGGATAACTATGTGACGGTTATGTAAGAGAACATCCTTCTTCTGAGAAGATACACATACATATACATATAAATAGAGAGACAGAGCAAATATTATGTATAGATAGGTAGATAGATCTTTATCTGTTCTATATCAATTTCTTTTACTGATTCAGGCTCTAATCCAGGGTCATGCCTTAAATACTGTCTTATTTAGGGGTGCCTGGGTGGCTCAGCCGGTTAAGCGTCTGACTTCAGCTCAGGTCATGATCTCATGGTTTGTGGGTTCGAGCCCCACATCGGGTTCTGTGCTGACAACTAGCTCCGAGCATGGAGCCTCCTTCAGATTCTGTGTCTCCCTCTCTCTCTGACCCTCCCCTGCTCATGCTTTCTCTATCACTCTCTCAAAAATAAATAAAATTTTTAAAAAATACTGTCTTATTTAGTGGCGAACGATTTCTCCTCTTTTCTCTTTCTTTCATGGTGTTGATATTTTTGACGAGTCAAGCTGGGCTTTTTAAGTAACATATCCCTCAGTTTGTGTTTGTCTCAGGATTAGATCCACACTGTGATTTTTGGTAGAACATCCATAAAAGTGATATTCTGTCTCACTCAGCACAGCCCGTCAAGAGGCACATGATGCCAACTTATTCCATGGTTGGTGATATTAGAGTTGATCACTTGGTAAACATGGGGTTTTCCAGATCTCTCCACTGTGAAGGTAACTTGGTCGATCACTCTTAATTTACTGTTTTCTAATTCATTGAAACACTAATTCATAGTGAAATCTGACATCTTCCTCTGTTCATAGGAGCCATCATTTTCCGCATTTTATACACTTACAAAAAAGAGCAATCTGCATTGTACTGGTGACCTTTGAACTCAGTAGATGCTTGTGAGATCTTCTTGTAAGAGTCGACATTTGTTTCTGTCACATGAAAAAGCCTTTCCATTATATCTGCACATAACCGTGCGACACAGAGGCTGGGCCTCTTCGTCGTGTTGGGGAGCCCCTTGCAGAGACCCAATATGTTTAAGAACACACTCTTCTATTTAAAGGTTATTGTGCGAAAATACCAAATAACTACCACAGCTGGGTGTGAGGTGGTGGCTTTGAATCATAGATCTTTCAGGGTTTTTATGATTTGCATTACTATAGTTAGAAGGTTTTATTAAAAGTTATACATTATAATAACCTAGATTTTTAAAAACATGAATATGGATCTTGCGATATTGATGAACCATCTACATAGCTAATTAAGAGTTCAGAAAATAAAAAAATACCAAGTTTAAGATTTTGAATGTTTCAAATGGTTTTAGAACTGAAAAGGTATAGGCTTAATTATGAATGCAGCCCACCAAAATAAGTTTCTTTGCTTTAATGGCACAGCTCAGGGGGGGACTGGCAAGGAAGCCAGGACTCCAGGGACGTTTATTTGGGTAGATGTCAGGCACATTCACATCTGTCACCAGGTCCACCCTAACAACTGGGCATCGTGCTACAGTGACAGGCTCTTGACGGGTTACATGTGAAATGGATACATGAACAGGTGGATTAAAAGAAGAGAAGGAGTGGAAGTTTTCAATCCAAATGGAGACAATGAGGTTAGGAGTGTGGTTATATCCTTTGTGAGGAATGAGGCAAACACGACATGCTTACCTGTAATAGAAAATGCCAGGCACCTCACAAAGCCAGTGGATTAAGAGAATTTTCAAGCTTGACACATTGGAGCTGAAACAGGAAATCATTTGGGGTTCCTTCACCTTGATGGATGGGACCGTGTAGTACATTTTGGCTTTGAAAACAAATATACCCACAAGAGTGAAAGGGAGGCAATTGCTAAGAGTAAACTCAAAAAGCCACCATCCTCCCAATTATCTTTGGAAGAGATAAAGATTTATTGAAGGATGTTTGTTCATGATGATCAATGATTTCCTGTCTGGCTCTAGGTACCCAGCAGAAAATTTTCATTTTCTATGGTGAGTGGAGGACACCAATTTATCTCTCTTTTAGAGGTTATGCTTGACTAAAGGTGCAGAGAGTGAACACACCAACCTTAGACTCTTCCATCACTATCTTCATAGAAAGGGATTCGATAAATCCACTTGAGGAAAATACCCAGCAGTGAATTTGCTTCATACGGGAAGTTTTAGTGGTCATTCCTCTCAGCTTTGGGCCCCAGATCCCTTGGGCAGAAATGAGTGTGATAGGAATAGGGAAGGGTGCTGTGGTCCAGCCAGGGGATGCAGTTGCTTGTTGCACTCTGAGCCCTGTGGGACAGAATCAGTGTTGAGGCAAATTTAACCTGAGAAGTTCAGAGCCACTCCAGCAAGAGCCAGGGAACCAGAACATCAGCTGGAGCTAACTCATGAGACAGGAGGAGGGTGAAGTGAGGCTGTTTTTTGTGCTTTTGTTGGCCAGGAGTATATCGATTGGCTTTCATCCCAAGAGGACTGTTGATTCCCCAGGTGCCCCCCATTTCCTGCAGCCCGCAGAAGCCAAACCTGCCCTTGGGCAGCAGTGGTCACTGTGGGACTGGGAGGAGGCAGAGACTTTTGGCAATAACTCGTGATACGAATGGAAAAGATGTTCCAGCAAGATGCTGCTGATTGTAATGGTGGTTCCTGCTCCTAAGAGAGTCTGTACTCATTCCCATCTATCCATGCACCTAAACTACCCTTCCCTTCTCAGAGACCACACTGCCCTATAAAAGCTGCCCTGGGTAGCTGCCACTGTGTTCCATGTATGTGATCTGCTTCTAACCTAATTTTCCATCTGAGTTAACAAGACCAAGTGAGGTGAAGCAATTTGACCTTGATCCCCAGTGAGCCTGTGACTGAGTCTACATTTAGAAGAGAACTCACCCGTCTCCTCCCAGAGCTGCTCACAACTGCTGCTATGTCCCCGAGCCTTTCGGGTGTGCTTAGATGTGGTCTAGATTAGTACCCACTTAAGCACCAGATGGATGTTTGCCAATCCATATCAGTTGGCAGCCCCACTCTGAAAAGTTCTTCACTCTTCCTAAGTACTATCCATCAGTACTTCCATAAGTCCAGCAAGCAACTTCGTAAATTAGTAAGAAGCAATTTTCCAAAGGGCACTCTGGTCTTCCAGTCATTCTTTTTAACATCTCTATCACTGCAGAACATTTGCACCTTTAAAAAAAAAAAAAAAGAAGCATGAAGAGGCAGCCATGAGAACCTTCAGAGGAACTTTCTTTTATTTATTTTTTATTTTTTTATTTTTTTATTTTTTTAATATATTTTTTTTTACAAATAGTTTATTGTCAAATTAGTTTCCACATAACACTCAGTGCTCATCCCCACAAGTGTCCTCCTCCATGCCCATCCCCCCCCCCCCCCCACATCCATCAGTCCTCAGTTTTTGTCAGCATTCAAGAGTCTCTCATGGCTTGCCTCTCTCCCTTTCCCCCACCTTTTCCTCCCTTCTTCTCCCCCTTGTTCCTCCGTCAAGTTCCTCCTAATCCTCCTATACGTGCAAACATATGATATTTGTCCTTCTCTGCCTGACTTATTTCGCTCAGAGGAACTTTCTTACTCATTGCCCGGGATAAGTTATTTTCTAGTTGCTTATTCTATTCTTTCTTTTAAAAATTAATTTCTTTTTAAAAGGCAGCAAAACTATCTATAGTTTTCCTCATTACTAATGAATTAAAATAGTTTCCCTCATTACTAATGAAACTAATGTTTAGAACTAGCATTCAACTCGGCAGTTTTAATTATGGACATATTTCCAAATCTGATCAGAGTATCCAACATCTATTGGACTGTGGCTTTATGTTTTATTCCAGGAAGGAAAATGTCTGCTCTCCGTTTGCCCAGGGTACTTGTTTAGCATAATGACAACCAACAGTATTGGGTTGGTGAAGGACACAGATAATTCAGACAGATGGGGACCCAGACTTGAAGGGCTTCAGAGGTACAGAAAGCATGGCTGCAGACACACAGGGCAGAGGACAGCAGGGTGGGTTTTCATGGAGTGTAGTTTTGGGAGAAAAGGATGGAAATGAGACAGGGCCTCACGGATGCTAGAAACCAAAAGTGAGGGAAACTCTGTAAAGGATTTTGTTTAAACCCCCCTCCCCACTGCAACTCTGGATGTGGAAACATCAGCATGGATGGGAAGCATGTAGCATGTGTGGAGCATTTCAGCTCCCTCTGCCTGGACAGACTCCACTCTTTGATGGGGACGTGTTGGCTCAAAGAGCAGAACTTACTGGGACGAGATACGTGGATCTAGTTTTCCATATATGAGGATTAAAGCTCCTAGAAAATGCCCAACCCAAAGAACTGCATACAGGAGACAAGGCATGGAAAATACTGAGCCTAATGCCTCGCATGGAGCAGAGGCTTAATAGATTATTTCTTGAATGATTAAAAGAGTGAATAAATGGATAGATGCAAGTTTATTTCCTTTACACATTCTGATTCCTGTAATCTATGTATTTGAGACTAAGCAAGGATCCTATGTGATCTTGCTAAGGTGGCCAACCACCCAAGAGCTGACAGTAGGTCTACAATATCAGTCTAGCCTAACCAGGTCCCTGGGCACAGTACATTAGTGTGAAAGGCTGGAAGTAAGGATCATAACTAAATTTGATCCAGAGCACACTGTCTCCTAGGCCCTCTTTCAAATGTTCCTCATTTCTTAACCTTTTAATCTTCATAGTGCCTCTATGATATAGATACAATATGACCCCCATAACAGATGAGAAAACTGAAGCTCAGGAAAGTTAAGTTAGTTGCTCAATGATACCCGTCTGGGGCTGGCCCCAGTAGTAATAACCATAGTCCAAATACCATAACAAGATGGAGGCTGTTCTTGAGGGAAAACATGGGCATGGGAATCTCTAGGAAATGAATGACTTCAGCCAGGTGGAACATGGTTTGTGGCTTAAGGCAGTCCATTTAGTTTGGTTGGTAGAAAACCCCTACTAGCCACTGGATTTAAGTAAGGGTCATGTGGCAGTGACTGAGCAAAAAGTTAGGATGCCAGAAAAGTGTGGAAAGCCATAAAGCAAAGAAAGAAATGAAAGGCAAATTGCCCTGGGAACATGTGGTGAGATTAGTGAAAGTCTACAATCTACCATGGATGAGCGATGATCCAAGGTTAGGGCAGCAAGACCAATTTGGTCTCTGTCTGCAACTGAATTGTCCTGCTGAAATTCAGCCAGCTTTGCTCAGGGTCTGGATGACTTGAATGTGAAGGTTTCAGATCTCGAGGACTCAGAGAGAGCATGATTGCTGAGGTCAGAACACAACACAAGTATGCAAAGGTAAGCAAGAAAGCTATCTGTCCCAGGGTAGGGAAAACAGGTGTTAGGCAAGTGGTCTTGGCAAAAGGCTGAGATGGAATCCAGCATCCAGACTGGCCATTCAAGCAGGGGTTCAACAGACGATTGGCAGATGGGTGGCATCAGGTATTCAGAGTATATACAGGTGGGTAGCCAGATGGTACCTCTTGCTTACCAGAGGTACAGGGAAAAAGACAGTTGGCAACATGTCACTATGGTCTGTAAGAGGTCCAGAAAACTCACTGACTAGGTCAGAGATCAGCAGAGGCACAGGTGAATGGAGAGATGGCACCACAAGATGACCAAGCATTCAAAGAGTGTCGTGGGATCCCACCAACAAGTGCATGTATGCCTCGCGATCCAACTTCCCTGTTATCCAGCCTCTAGTATTGGATAGGGTTGGGTTGGGTTGGATGACTATGAATTATGGTATTATGGATTCACTCTTATGGAGACTGGGTTTTGTGGACTAGCTCATCCTGAAACTGAAAGGGCCGAGAAGGACCAGAGGCCAGGTTAGTGAACATAGGATTCCTAAATAAATGCTACATGGACTTTGCTTGTGGAATCTCGACCCTATGGGCATGTTGGACTGACTATAATATCCAAATCCACTGGATAGTATTACTAGTTAAAGTTCTAATTACCTGTGCACCTGTTCCCACACTGCCCAAGTCCCTGCACAGAGAGAAGTGGGCCCAAAACAATGGAAAGTAATTACACACCAGACCCAAAAGGCTTTTGTCTTGACACTGCCCAGTGGTTCCAAATCGTGTGGCACTCCATCCAGCAAAGAGGTCTGAGAAATCCTGATGTGAGGATGGTCAGCCCAAGCCTCCTCCCTCAAGGAGTTTTCTGATTTTTAAAACTTTTCCAATTTTGCCGTACTTGAGAATGAAAGAAATCAAACCAGGAAACTCTCCCCACCACTCCATTTGGTACACACACACTTCTTGTGCCTTTGGGAATGTGCTCTTTGTCCCACATCTGACATTTTTGTCCCTTGCAGGGACACTACTTTTGTTCTACTTAGCCACAGCCAATCTTTCCTGCCAGGTATGTTTCAGGCACCCCTCTCCTCCTCTTCCTCCTCCGCTAAGCTGGCCTCTGGGCACTGTCTTACTCCTTAATCACCCGTGTGACCTCTGGAGTAGATTGTAGGCTGTTCTTCCAAATGCTGAGGCCCTGTGGAAAATGACAGAGAAACAACAGGGGCGGGGGGTGGGGGTCAGTGGCGTGATTTTACCTGGCTCAGCCAAGCCTTGCTCCTCCAAAACTCTTTGTCTTCCCTTGGTCCCATGGTTCCCTGCCCCTCCCTCACTGTCGGATTCTCTTTCAACCTTCACATAGGTCACAATCCCTCCTCCCACTAGGTCTCAGTACTTGCTCTTCCATCTGCCTGAAATGATCTTCCCTCTCTACTTCTTGTGGATCCTTTAGATCTCATTCATCACTTCCCTGGGGAAGCCGCCTCTGATGTGCTGATGAGGGACATACTCACTCTGAGGGCACCCTGGCCTGCACTTGTGACAGTCATAATCATATAGTCATTGCAGCTATTTGAGTAGTGTCCAACTCCTTCTGTGAGCTATACTTTCACTGACTCCATTCACAGCATCCAGCACAGGACATGAGATCTCACAGACAGCCAGTGAGTAGGTGCTGAATCAATTTATGTCATTCAGGAACACAATAACAGCCCAGAACTTATATTTCCATATATGCAGAACAGAATGAGGATAATGGGAGTAACCTTCCAGAGAGATTGTGTTGATGATTATATCATAAGCCATTTATAAAGTTTATCACATGATGCCTGGCCCATGATACCTCCCCCCCACCCCCATAACTTATAAGGCCTTCCTCCCCCGGCATGGGGCTCTAATCTGCACTTAACCATAACACGGACACAAAACACTAGGAGTATTTACCTTGACATCAGATCAACTCGGAGTGTGGCCATGGTAATGCTTGGTCTCTCACTTAAGCCTCACTTTCTTACCTGTAAAGTGGGAATCTTAATAATACTTCACAGAGTTGTCACTGATAACACATGGGACAGTGCTTAGAACAGTCTCTGATATGTGATGGTCAGGAATTGGTGGTTGCTGTCATTATATTTATCTCTATCACTGGGATCCAATTAGACACCCATGGGAGAGGAATTATAAAAACTGGTCCAGAGTTTGCCGTAAGCCAAATATTGTATTAGGATCCCATAGAGTTGAACCAACTAGATGGCAATCTCTCTGGCCAGGTGAGAGGTCCTTCAAGGCCAGGAGAACATCACCATGCTGTTTTGGTTAGAGGATTGCCTTTTGTAAGTTGGCTTCTCAGCCTTGTCCATTCAGCAGGTGCATTTTACTGAGACTTGAAAATGCTTACTTGATCATATTCCCACTTATTCTTTCTGAATACAGCTCTCTTTGAACCCTGCTAAGATTGGCAGTTGCATTTCTCAATTCTCAAAGGGCATACCCAAGGATAAAGGAAAATTCTATCCACTGTAGTTGGCTGAGTATTTTTCTGAGTATTACTCAGAAAAGAGTTCATAGGAGACCAGCTTGAGTTCGAGGTGGACAAGGGGAAAAATTGCAAAGGATGAGCCAAATAGATGAGCAAAGAAAGTGGAAAAAAATAAAGAAATGAAAAGGAAAAAAATGTTTAAAAGACACATATACTTTTCGCCATCAGGGATAGACTGTATCTGAGTTCTTGAATAGAAGCAGGACCACCTTAATGGGAAGAATTAAGTAAAAGTCTGTGCTAACATCAAGATTCTCCCCACGCGTTTCTCCAAATAGGACATTACAAAGAGATGGCTGGGATTCCATTGTAGGAGCTAAACAGCATCCCTTTGTCCTCAGGTCTGTACAGTCAGACTGCAAGTAAGACTCATGTCTATATACCTGCTAGACCAAGGGGAATTGCTTAAAAGAAACTGACAGAAATATAGGGTAGAACAGATAGAGGCCAAGGAGATTACTGGAAATTCTTTGGAAAGATTCTTCTCTATCAGCAGCTCTGCCCTGCATGTGGATTTAACTTCCGGTGATCGCTACAGGTCTGGAATCAGACCTGGGACAATTGATGACTTTCCTTGAGTAGTGTAGGATTAAGCTTCTCCTTACTCCAAGGGAGATGGAGTTGTTTAGGTCCTGTCTTGGATCAAGATGTGGTAATCTGCTCTGCGGTCTGCTAACTACATGGATTACAAAGACTTCGATGGTTCTTCAGTATTAATAGGGTCACAGAGGGATATATGAGAGCCTTGGAACCAGACACTATGAAATGTGTCTGAATGATAGGCAATTATATGCAGTTATTTTTGGTGTGTATCTCATTCTCCTGTTAATCTTCTCATATGTTGGCATCTTCCCTGGATGGCATGTGAGCACATACACAAACTCATCAGCCTCTATTATTGGGGTTGTGGGTTAACCCTCACCATTCCCCTAACAATGAATTAAAGAGGCGCTTGATCCTCTAGATCGGGTATCTCCAAATATAATCTCTCTTTTCTAATCACGTTCTCTTCCGCTTCTCGGCTTCTCCATTACTTGAATACTTTTCTATTTTCACTATCACAGATTGGAAAGTTATGGGAGCCTTTGTAACAACAGGGGTTACTAAGTGTGTAGCTTCTGGAAAATTGTTAAGCTCTCTGAGTCCATTTGCCCCACGAGAAAACCAGAATAATACCCCCCTATAGGACTGGTATAAGGATTACATGTCATCACAGAGGTAAAGCACCTTGAAACATGCTCAGTAAGAGGAAGGCTAAGTAAATAATTCTTCTCTTTTTTTCCCTTCCATATTCTAGTTCACATTGGACTTACATTGTATTTACTTCAAAGTTTACACTAACTACAGAAAATTGTTCAACCTGTTCTTTAACAAAGTTTGAGTTTCAATCTAGAATCTTCATTGATTATGTAAAAATCTCTAGCTACTGCTTTTCCTAATTTGCTATTCATCAGATCTGTGCACTGCATGAACTTTGGAAGAGCTCCTCTGCCCTAATTCTCAATTGACTGTTGGAAGTAGATTTGGCCTCTCTTTTTCTATCTGCATCATGTTGGGAGGAGGAGTTTTTGGGTTGTCATGGCTTTTCATGGCAAGAGAACCACTTTCAAATGAAATGCCCATTAAAAATTTCCCTCTAGTTGACAAAGTCATTAGAAATTGTAAACCTGGCCCGAGGTAACTTAACCATTCCTTGCATTGCCACAGTGATGCAGACAAAGCAAGATGTAGTTTCTTTTCACACTGGTTTTGGATATGAACTCTCATGTGCTTGGAACAGAGAAGAGGATGCATATGTTTGGACTGGAGTGGCAGGGGCTTTGGAAATCAACCATTGTAGTTGGCAGGGGAGTGGATCCCTGGGCTGGTCAGGGCAGAGTGTTCATATAATTGAGAGTAATTATGTCGACAAAGAGGGGAAGTGTAAGGGCACCTCATAATTATAAACAGATGTGTTTGAATAATAGCAACCAGCCTTTCAGAGGGTCCAACAGACTGAAGCTTCAGCAGGGACTCCTATCCCCAGTTGTACAGAGGTGCTTCAACACCTCTGATAACCCAAACATGGAAAGCCAGTGCTATTTTCAGAAAAAACTATACACATGGAAATCAGATGAGGAGGGCAGTATGGTAAGAAAAACGTCAGTTTTAGAACTAGATGGACTGGCTTAAATAGCAGATATACCACTTAATAGCTGGATCATTTCACATTAGTTCCCTTAAAGCAATCTGTGTCTCAGTTTCTTTATCTCTAAAATGGCTAGAATAATACCTCATGGAGTTTTTAGTAAAACCTAGAAAGCGTAGGTCATTGTCTAGCATGCAGCAGGTACACAATTAGTTTCTAGCCAAACCAAGTTCATTGTTTACAGTCTCCTACCTGGTCTCCCTGCTTCCATTCTGACCCCAAGAGTATCTGTTCTTTAGAGGGATTATAAAACAACAACAACAAAAACAAAAACAACCCATAAGTGAGAACACACAACTGTCAAAACTTTCTAACAGTTTCCCATTACATTGGATTAAAATCCAGGATCCTTATCCTATAATACCTAGGCTCAGCTTTTAGGACTCTCCGGCTCCCTGTTCCCCTACTTCCCCCTTTCTAGTGCCTTCCACCCAAGATTTTCTATTGGTTCTTTAAGCATGCTATGTTTGTACCCCCAAGTGTTTGCATTCCTGATTTCTTCTTGGCGCTCATTTCCCAGTTTAAATATAATGACTCAAAGGAGGCCTTCCTTGACCACTTTCTTGGTTGAGTTTCTTAGACCACTGTCTTGGTTGGGCTTTCTAGAAACAGAGCCTAAGAGAGGGGTTTGGAACACATGGTTTATTTAAAGGTCTGCTTGGGGAAAACCTGCAATGGAGTCAGGGAAGCAGAGGGAAAGAGGAAGAGAACAAAGATGCAGTCTTAGATGTGGTCTTAAGTAATGTCTAGCCTTTGACTGATCTATGGGTTGCAGTAGGGGAAAGATCTGGAGCATAAATCATTCCTCTTAGGTGGCCTCCCTTGAAGTAAGGAGCTGGGCTTTTGTACCATGGAATCAGTCATTGGCTGCCTCACAGGAATCTCCTACCAGCTGAGGACAATTCTCAGGAAAAGGTTGCAGATTTAAGCCACCAGCCACAGAATTACCCTCCAGCAGCTGGAAGATGTGTGTCCTGGCTTGTAAATAGGATCTAGCGGGGTAGCAGCTCACCTACTGCAACCACGTGCGCCAGCATTGCCATGTATGCACTCTGTCACATAAGCCTGGTTCAACTCTTTGGCTTACATTCCTTCTCTGATATTCTTCTTAATTATTTGCTGATTTTCTGTGTACCTGACTAGAGTAGAGGATATTGAGAACAACAACCTGTTGTGCATGGATATATCTCCTGACTCTAGAATAAACCCTGATTAAATGAGTGAATGTTAATGGCCATGCACTTCCTTTCTTTTGAAATGGAAAAACAGGTTTATGTTCAGATGAAGAACGTGTCAAAAACAAAATGAGAACACTGAGCTGTGCTGTGGTCACCTGCTCCCTGGAGTTCCTTTGTTTTCTTGCCATTTTCATGTTCCGTGGAAAGTTGGCTGATTTTTTTTAAGCATTCCAGAGAACATTGCTTATAAACTATGTTTTCTTTTTCTTTTTTTTTTTTTAAATGTTTTATTTATTTCTAGGAGAGAGAGACAGCGTGAGCAGGGGAGGTCAGAGAGAGATGGAGTCACAGACTGAAACAGGCTCCAGGCTCCGAGCTGGCAGTCAGCACAGAGCCTGACGCGGGGCTCGAACCCACAAACCGCGAGATCATGACCTAAGCGAAAGTCGGAAAGTCGGACGCTTAACCGACTAAGCCACCCAGGCTCCCCTAAACTGTGTTTTCTAAAACAATGATATCCACCACCAGGGAGGCAGCTTTCAGCCCTTAGCCTGCAATATTTACAGAACAGATTTGAAGAGAGGGAGAGAAGAGGTTGTCCCCAGAAGCTTATCTCCACAGCTTATTTAATATGACTTCTCCCAAAAGATAGTCTCCCACTAGTTAATTGCTACTGGAGCCAAATTTTGTGGAATATTTTCTACAGATGATGCTATTCCCCACCCCCAGATCTTTCATGTATATCAAAGCACAGTCTGTTATGTGTGTTTCTATTGTCTCCCTCTTCCTCCTTGTCTTTGGGGAAAGAAGATTGTGGTCATATAGCAATATGTGAAAAGATTAACAGGATAATGAACTACGTATCTCTGCCTTGTACTTTGTCTACACAAATCATACACACACACCCCTCGTTGAGAAATGATGGCTGACACCAGCTTGTGGAGCAGTTTTTCTCAAAGTTCCGGCTTCCCACGGACCCTACAGCAATCAAAAATCATCAAAATTGTCTGAGACATTCCAGGCCATTCAAATAAGGAGCCAGAGGCATGAGGAAAAGAAGGCAATGATGTCACATGTAGGAAAGTGTAAGAAGACTCATGAGGCCTGGGGCATTGTAATACAAAATAATAAAATACTGTTCGGAAGACTTACAAAGCATTAATAATTGTGCTAAACAATTTCACACATTATATCATTGGATTCTTAACTAATGCTGTGAGATACACGGCATGTTTTATGGATGAGAAAACTGACAGAAAGGAGATGCCAGTTACCCTATATTACACATCCAGTTTGGTGGATATTTCCTGTTTCTGTTTGATGTTTTTTATTGTTTTGTACTATTTTTGCTGAATACGCAGCATCTGTTTGCTATTATCGGAGACATAAGTTGATTTGCTGATTTGCTTTTGAGAGTGGCTTTCCCCAACTTTCCATCCATGTTGTTTGAGTAGGGCTGACCCCATTCCATTCTGTCTAGCTAATCAAATTGGTTCATTATCCTGACCATTTTGTGAGTTCAGGATGGTCACATGGCTGTAGCCAAGCCAGTGAGACTCTGTTCCTGAACTTTCCTGGAAATGTTAGAAAAGAAAATGCTTCTTTCTTCTAGGATTGCTCAGGTAAGCTAAAAGTGTAGCTAACTGTAACCAAGTTGCCACCTTATGGAGAAAGTTTGGGACAAAATGCAGAAATGAAAGAAAATAGAGACAAGTGATAAAAGGGACATATTCCTGATGTCATGATTTTAGCATCTGTATTCCACTGTTGCTGAAGTGGGCACTATCTATGGACTTTTTAGGAAGCCAATATTACTGAGAGAGAGAGAGACAGAGAGACAGAGAGAGAATCCCAAGCATACTCTGCACTATCAATGCAGGGCTCAAACTCATGAATCATGAGATCATGACCTGAGCCCAAGTCAGATGCTTAACCACCTGAGCCACCCAGGCACCCTTCCTTTATTCTTTAAAATAGTTTAAGGAGAATCTCTCTCTCTAGCAACTGGATGAATCTTAATATAGAATTAGATAAGTAATGGTGGTCCTTGGATGTTAACTAAAGAATGACTTCACTGCTTGTGTCCATGCTGTAAAGCAGACAGATTCCAAGGATCATGTAAGGGGAAGAGATTGAATATTCAATCTACTTTTCCTTCTAACCCTTTGGTTACATTGGGGAGCCCCAGCAGGTGACAGAGGGTATCAGAAAAGGAGTACATCTGAGAAACAGCTCTTATTCAAGTGGCCACAGAACTACCCTGGAAGAGAAAGAATGATAATAGGGATTGAAACACTAAAGTAATCAGGCTTGGAATCAGACAGTACTGGCTTTAAATCTCTATGAATAGTAGCTCCCCACCCAACCTCAGGTGCAGCCTATGTGACTGACTATTGAAACTTACATATACTATTATAAGGGAATGGCTAGGAATGTTCCCCCCATATCTACCCAGAAATAGAAGTTCCTGATCTTAGGACAAGTGAATGAGGCAAGTTGGGCTTATTCTCCAAGGATTAGAATAATTAGTTATATGTATACTTTATAGAGTCTTAGAGGGAAGGCATGTTTCTAAACAAAACCAGCCCACCTGATAGAATTTCAGCCAAATAACTGATTGTGTCTTTGACACCTTGTCAAAAAACTGATTTGACTGATTTGTCTCTTCCTTCTGAATGAAGATTGTCTGGATTGATCAAGCCAATGAGGTTTCTTGACAAGTTATAATAATAACAGGGCCATCCTTCATTTCCATGCTGGCCCTTGAATGGGAACAGGTGTGTCTAAGGTCATCAGCACTTGAAAGTCTCTTAAAGTCAGTGACACATGGTAATGAAAAAATCTACTTAGAGTTAGGATAAAAATAATGACTGGGAAAAGTTGGTATAGATTTATTTCCCGAAAAAAGGGCTCTGCCTTTATCGTTGTCCTGCTATAGACAGCCTAGGGAACCAGTCAAGCCTAGGGAACCAGGTGCATTGCTGTGAGAAGTCAAATTGCAAGGGGATGGATGGAGATATGACCAGGTCCTGATCTTGGCTGCCATTACTAGAGTCCATTTATTGTACATGCATTTACGGAGGGCCCACCCCATGCCAGAAAGTTCTAGGTTCTGAGATACAGAAACACTCCCATCCTCATGGGCCTTAAAGTCAATCGAGAAGAGACAGAGACAAAAAAAGTAAAATATATCATATGTTAAAAAAGGATAAGCCCTGGGGCGCCTGGGTGGCTCAGTCAGTTAAGCATCTGACTTTGGCTCAGGTCATGATTTCACAGTTTGTGGGTTCAAGCCACACGTTGGGCTCTGTGCTGACAGCTAGCTCAGAGCCTGGAGCCTGTTTTGGATTCTGTGTCTCCCTTTCTCTCTGACCCTCTGCTGCTCACACTGTCTCTCTCTCTCTCAGAAATAAATACAAAAACATAAAAATTAGAAAAAAAAGATAATCCCTGTGAAGAAAACAATAAAGCCAGGAAGGACAATAGAATGTTTGGTGCCAGTGTACAGGAAGTAAAGTTTGCAATTTAAAAGAGTGTTTACTGAAGATTTCAATGAAAATGAAATTTTCATTGTTTTTTAGGGGTTCCTATGTGGCTCATTCAGTTAAGTGTCCGACTTTGGCTCAGGTCATGATTTCACCATTTGTGAGTTCAAGCCCCTTATTAGGCTCTGTGCTGACAGCTCAGAGCCTGGAACCCACTTCAGATTCTGTGTCTCCCTCTCTTTCTGCCTCTCCCCCGCTTGTGTGTGTGCTCTCTCTCTCTCTCTCTCCCAAAAATAAATAAACATTAAAAATTTTTTAAAAAAACAGAAAAAGTTTTTTTTTTTGAGGAGAAATAAATGAAGAAAATGAAGAAAAGAAAAAAATAAAAGAAAACCTGGGAGGATTTGTGGGAGAAGAGTATTTCTGTGAAGTAGAGATCTGTCTCAAATGGTGGAAAGAGCAAGTAGAAATTAAATGGTGGAGTAGGAAAGTAGATGGCCAGGTTAGAGAATAGGGTGGGATGAGGGCTGGGAAGAAGCCCCCAAGACGAGGGAGCCATCAGTGGGATTTGAGTAACTCTCACTTACGTTTAATGAGCCCTCTCTTGCTGCTGCTCTGAGAATAGACTCCAGAGGCACATAGGGAGGCTAAGAAAGATAGGGGCAGACAGACCACGCAAGCGGTTATTACAACAATGCAGATGATCCATGAAATCAGCTTATTCTAAGATGGTGGCAGTGGATGAGGAATGGCTGGCTTGCAAAATGTTTTAGACTCTACCCAGGCTTCACCTATGGACTGGAGTAAAACAAGTGGTCTTCCTACTAGGAAAGCCCTGAAAGAAGGGTTTTAATGCCTTGAATAAAATTGACAGGGTCTCAGGTCAAGAGGTTTGAGGCAGTTTAGCAAAGTGCCATATTGGAATCATAGCCTGGAGTACAAGTTTATAATTTCTCAAGCCCTAAAAGTGAGGCAAAAAGAAAGTAAGGGATGTCGGGGCATCTGTCAGAGTGGTATGGCTCAGGAACAAGGCCACCAGTGGAGACTCATGTGTGTGGGTGTTACAGAGCCCCTCAGATATCATATGGGTTGCAGGAGGTGACCTGAGAAACCTCAGGGAGACCCACCCCATGGCAGAGGGTGTCAGAAAAGGAGCACCCTCAGGAAACAAGGTGGGGATGGGATTGACAAAGAATGACAGCCTCATCCCAGTGTGCATGACAGGAGAGGTGATGGGTGATTCAGGTGGGGCAGGTATGAAGGGCTGACAGCAGGTGCCAACCAATGGTCTCATCAAGGTTTTCTTTTTTTGTGGGAAATCTGACTTAACATATAAAGTGGCTCCTTCTCTTCCTGGCCATGACACTGATTGAAGATGATCCTCCCAAATTTCATTGCCGAAAATGAAGAATGGCTCCTGGTGATTGTGATTTTCTGCCTCCCTGACCCAGAGCTGAGCAGGGAGATGCCTCATCCTTCATGCCCCTTCTTCTGTGGCTCTCACCTCAGGACGATGTGCATCTTTCACCTGGACAGAATCCCAGGATCCAACGACAGTCAGAGCTCATTTTGTTCATCTTCCAAATCCTTTAGGCCAGAGCACAATCCCTTGCAGAGGTCTGAATCTGAACATGAAAGGAAATAAAGGGGATAAGGGAACCTACTGCATTAACCCCTTCTTTTCAGTCGGGCATCGTACCAAATACTTCTCACATATTCTCGTATGTAACTCTCAAAACACCCATAGAGCAGGGGCTGGAAGGTGACTAAATGAATGAACTGAAAACACTTAAGAGACTTGCTCAGGTCCCTCCAACCCACCTTTCACACCTCAACATCATCACCCCATTCTCTCTGTTGCCAGACATACAGGCTCTAGGAAGGGGATGTTCATCCTGTCCCTGTCTCCGGCCATGCCACTGGGAAACATTCCACATGGAGCAGTGCTACAGGCTGCTGCCATCCCTGGCATTGCCTGGTACAAGCTTGAGATGACCAAAGAGGAGAGGGAGTGAGGGCAGAGGTCTGTATTTTCTGGGCACATCCTTTGTAGTGTGTTTTGTCTTCAGTCCTTTATATATAAGATTTCATTTAGCCCTCATCATAGTTCCATGAGGAAGACATTTCCATGAGAAAACTAAAGCTCAGAGGGTTTGCCCAGGCTGTAGGTAGGGGAAGAGGTAGGCACAGCCACAGCCTGTTTCCAAATTCCGTGTTCACTGTCGCTTGAGCGCTGGGGAGTTTGGTGGTTTAGGCAAGGTCAGAAGGGAGCTCTTTGATTCTTTTTATCATGAGTCCCAGGAATTAAATTCCAAAAGTCAGGGACGCCTGGGTGGCTTAGTCGGTTAAGCATCCGACTTTCGCTTAGGTCATGATCTCGCGGATCGTGGGTTCGAGCCCCGCATCGGGCTCTGTGCTGACTGCCAGCTCAGAGCCTGGAGCCTGTTTCAGTCTGTGACTCCCTCTCTCTCTGACCCTCCCCTGCTCACGCTGTCTCTCTCTCTCTCTCCTAGAAATAAATAAAAAAACATTAAAAAAAAAATTCCAAAAGTCAGACTTGTCAGAATTGCTGAGGTCAGAAGATACCAAAGAGGCACCTGGTTAGTATCTACTCATGGAGGCTCACACGGATAAGTGAACAAGAGGTTGGACTGTAGCTCGCTCACTGTCAGCGTTCAAGAGTGATGGTGTGCATGGGGCCCCAACACCTGGCTCTGACAGTCACTAGCTGTGTGACCTCACATATTTTAACCAGTCTATTTCTCAGCCATGAACTCTATGGGGTATAGGAACTTGCTTCCTCCCAGGTTTCTTATGAGGATAACAGGAGACAGTGTTTTCTAGCCTTGAGTACCATGTGTACTGAGTGCTGGGAAGTCCTAGCAGTAGTACTGGTTGTTGAATTACTAGTACTTTTAATCGTAGTAATTTCACTCCATAACAGTTTTCTTCTTAAGGTCATCATATTTATTTGGGATTGTTTCTCATCATCATTGGAAGGAAGAGATGAGAAGGGAAGAGAAGGGACTGTAGACTAAGGACAGGAAAGCTGCTAGGTGATACTTCCAAAAGCAGGTGGGACCCCGTTACCGTGTGTGGGACCACAGTGGTCTGAGAGGCTGCTGGCATCCAAAATGGCCTTTCCAGGAGGCAGTAGGATCCTAGAAGTGATGCGGTGAGCATCCAGACCACCTGGGGCAGGACCGATGGGTAAAGGACCTTATTTGCAAGGTCACTTCCTTATGAAAAGTGTTCAAGCCCTGCTCCTGGCAGGGCTTAGGCGTGGCTTGGGGGTGGCCTTGAAATGCCCAGAGTTCGAGAAACCCCCCAAAACAGACCACCAGAGACCAGAGTCAAAGCCAATCGGCAAGGGTTGTTTATTTGCAGGTTCGAACCCGGACCTCTGCGCACTCGTTGCCGGTGACGCTGAGAGGCCCTGAACAAAGCCTTTGCAGCCTTTTTATAGACAGGAGTAAACAAGTCGTGGGGAGGGACAGGAGATCTCTATGGTTACAAGTTTGTCATTGGTTAATATTTAAATATGAACATATATTATATTTGATTGGTTCCTGCCATCAGGATTTTTGATGGGATCCAATTATAATATTTTGGATATCTTTGAATTCAGCCAATCATAGAGCGAGTCTAGGGTCTTGTTCGGCGACTAACAGGTTAACTTCTCTCTCCCTAGGCCCTTCCTTCAGTAAGGCGGAGGTTGGCTGCTGGCCTTTCCTGATTGAGTGTTGCCAGGGTAGTGTGGAGGAGCGATGTGGTGGCCAGTTTCTTCGGCCTTGGGCAGTGTGCAGCTGCCTGATAGTTCCGGGGAGGCTGAAACTCAAGCTTTAAGCAATGGTACAGAAGCGGAAGGAGCTAGTTTGTATCTGCAGTTTCCAGCCTTGACTCAGACCATAGGAATGGTTCTTTTTTTCTTTTTGATTAGCTGAACTGAGGGCGGTCTGAGGATGGCTTTAGCCTTGAACAGTCTGAGGCTTTTCCTGGGACTGGGACTGGGGCTACGTGCAGCCCTAGGTTTCTCTTAATGGAGGACTTAATTTTTGGCTCTTCAGCCTGGCTGGCAGACTCCATCTTCTCTTCTGCTTCTTCAAGATTCCAAACCACCTCCTTACAGACCAGCTAACCCTCAACTCCAGCACCTGTGGTAAGGATAGCCTACCAGCTGCCTGGATGTGTTAGTTTATTATGCAAATGGTTGCAAATTTTCTGCTTGGCATCATCCCTCCTCCACCTCTTCCATCCCTCCTCCCATCTTTTTTTTTTTGCTCTGATGGTTTTAAAAAGCATTATATCTCTTGTGCTTTCTACTGGAAAACAAAACAAAACAAAGCAAAAGAGAGAAGTCTAATCCCCAACTCAGGCTGTGGCTTCTAATTATCTTATTAAAACTATCTGGATTCCTTAAGCCTTTCATGTCTCTGGTCCTCGAACAATCTTCCTACTTTCTGATGTCAATTTTCAATGAAGTTTTAATACCTGCTTTTCAGTGAAAGGTGAAGAGAACTTAGCTTTAAAAAGTATATTTATCAAAACATGATTCTCCAAGCAGATAGTCTCAGTTTTAAGAAGCCTACAAGAAGGGGCAATTTGCAGTGTTTACTCTTCACAATAGAGACCCACCTGAAATGTCATCAGTTTAGAAAACAGGAACACTTGAAGAAGCCATGCTCATTTTTAAAAACAAAATAATAATTTTTAAAAACCGCCTTTGTTGTTACTCTGAAGACAGCTCAACTGATCATTTGTCAAAGCCGTGATTCTTACTTCCAACAAAATGAGAGAAACAGGCAGAATAGAGGGGAGACAAAGCGTTTATTTTGAAAGGGAAAATAAAGATCTTCTTCTAACATGATCACCAACCCATCTGAGGAGAGATTCCGTCTCTCTAATGGCAGACGACATACCAGAAATCTGAGTCATTATATGGTAGCCCCTTTGGATACATCATACTTTGAAGATTATCTAAGTAGATGTGCGTTAAAGATAGGAAAGTCATATCATCAGAAAGTTCCAGTGGCCCACAGAATAGGCCACCCTGAAAAGAAGCCCAGTTGCTTACAAAATATCACTAGCCCTTTAGTCTGCCCTGGAACACCATCATGATCCTTTTTCTACTGCTACGACTTTGTCTTTTGTCACGCCAACCCCTTCCCTCTCAAAGTTTAACTCACCTCATATCAAATCATGTCTTCAACTTCCCCAAACCATCCTGTTCCTAACACTTCCAAGTTGAGTATACCCATGCGCTCATCTCTTACTTTTTGCCTCAACCCTGTAACCCTGTCTCCCCTAGCAAATTCTGTACAAATACCACCTCCCTTGTGAACCTTTCCTGATCCCACAGCAGCTGTGTGTCCTCCCTGCTGTTTCTGCCTGGCCTTGCTGAGCCTCAATCATTGTCCATCAGTGCCCACAAGTGGCATATCTTTTGTGTCTCCAATTACTCAACACTTAGGCTATGGACACTTGGGAGTTTCTTTTGTACATGTGGGGAAACGGAGGCAGAGAGTGCTTTTTATTTGTTTTTATTTATTTTTTTAACGTTTATTTATTTTTGAGAGACATATCATGAGTGGGGGAGGGGCAGAGAGAGAGGGAGACACAGAATCCAAAGTAGGCTCCAGGCTCTGAGCTGTCTGCACAGAGCCCAACACAGGGCTCCAACCCATGAACCGTGAGATCGTGACCTGATCCAAAGTCGGATGCTTAACCGACTGAGTCACCCAGACGCCCTCAGAGTGCTCTTTTAGCCTCAAGAAATCATGTACCACAAGGAATACAAGTTAAGATTTTAGTGTGCTGGGCAATCCCTACTTATGGATCAACTATACTGAGTGAGCCCCCCAAAAATTTTATGACAACTTGCTGTACCAAACACAAATCAACACCTGAGCAGTGAATCATTTAATCAAACTCAACTTGCTTGCCAGTTCCCCACTAGAAGCCAGGCACTTTAGTGGCTGCTGGTTTGAAGATGCACCAAATGCTCCAAATGAAGTCTGTTCATTAAGGAGCTATAGATTGAATGAGGAAGTAGACAAAACAATGATATAATCCTTGTGGGGTAAATTCTAATAGTTGCTTTTTTTTTTTTTTTAAAGTAAGACCAACTGGGTTTCTTGTATTCTCTGTCCGCTATCCTTAGTTCTACCTCCTGGCGGGATCCATAAACGATTAATAAGTCTCTATGATACAACAATATAATTTTGTTTTTTGTTTATTTTTCAGAAGTAGTCTCTTTTTGCCTGTTGCTTTACTTTTTTAAAAAATGAAACAATAGTCTTTCATTTGTTTCTATTCTGCAATAATGATTTCCCCATGCTGGTCACTCTTTCCAAGACTCCCCCTGTCTGTCAGTGTAGCTGTTTTGAGTATGCTGGCCAGCTACAGACCCTCCATCCGGCTGTGGTCTGAACCATGGTGCCTATACTTCAACCCCCACCTTCCTCTGTGTTGTCGGCTGCTTCCATAATCCATCTCCTGATGGCACTGGCAGTTTTTTCAGAAAGCTCTGGACCGTGATCCAGCATATTGGATACCTGCATATTAGAACCCTTTCCTATTCCTGTCATGCAGGAACTTGATAGGGATATCATCATTGCCTTTATAAGTCCATAATAAACATTTGAACAGGATAAAAACTATGTGCAGCCTCTGTCACAAAACAGTGATTTCTACCCTGAGAATCATGGACTAGGGAGGGAAATGGGGTATTAAGATAAGGTTGTCAATATTTTATTTTGCCAAATAAAGGCATTATTTATTTTTTAAGAAAGAAAAAAAGAAAAGAAAATACTGCCATCTACCATCACCATAATTTCATAGGAAAAAGGACAGGCACACTTCCACCCCCACCACCCATGTGCTACCTATCATGATGCCACAGTACGTGCTTAACCAATATTTGTGAATGAATAGATGTATAAATAAATATGATTTATAGGAAATAGGCTCCACTGAGTTAAAAATTATCTCCCAGCAGTCTTTAGCCCAGTGACTATTGATCTGGTAGCAAGAAAAGATTCATTTGTCAGATGGACATGGCCAAAAGAATAGTTTACTGGCCTTGTGTGACCAAGTGAATTTGTCTTGCATGACATTGTCTCCTGAGTCCCGCACATACACTGCCTTCCAGCAAGCCTTAAATCCCAGCATCCAGGCAATACGATCTTGGTGCCTCACTACCACCAACAGGATAGCAGAACCGTTCCTCATTTCCTCCCACACGCACAGCTGTAAAAGCTCAGAGATATTGGCCATCAACCCAAGACCATGCAAACCACTGGGGCTCCAGCTCCAGCTCCAAGATTCATGTGACAAATGATTAGATGATAGCCCTTCTTCCTCAGCCCCCAACTGATGAGCCCAAACTATCATCCCCATCTCTGAATCTTCCCATGGCATTGCACTTCCCTAAAGTTCAACTCTTCCCATAGGCTTCTGCAGCTCAATGTCTTTAATGACTTCCCATTAGGCACAGAAACAGGCCCAAATCCTGAGACAAGCATTAAAAGACTCCCATAATATGACTTTAATGTATCTTTTCAACCTCAATGCCTTCCAGCAGTTTGTCTTCAACTCCCCTGCGGACTTTTCAGTATCCACTTTGCTTCTTAGCAAGTGTCTGTGTCTTCTGTCCTCTGCTAGAGAATGAGCTGGGTGCCTCCCTGACCCCAACACAAAGTCCTGCAAATACTATCTCAAATTATAGTGGTTAGATGAATAAATAAGGCAGGCAGAGATGCATGAAGATACACTTTCACTCAATTACTTCATGTATTGTGATCTGCCCCAGCACCTAGCCCAGCATTAGGTGCATTATGGCTCAACATGTAGGCCTTGAGTAAAGAAAGGAGAGAAAGCAGGAAGGTAAGAAGAAAGGGAAGGAAAAAGGGGAGAAATGAGCTCCAGGGAGGTCAGGATTTAAGCTATGTTACAGTTTATCAATTGCACGTTCTGTCTTAGACCAAAGGGGGAAGGCAGGGTAGATAATGCTGAGACAGTGAGAATGACTCAGGCATTACAAACCAACTCTGTGCACAGAGAGTCAAGGAAGAAGAAACAGTCTCCTGTCACAGATGTAGAAGCCCTATCCTCTGCAAAAGAGAGAAACTCTGCATGTCTAACGTAAAGGCAAGTGTGTCAAAGTTTGATGGAGGTCAAATACAGATGACTTCCAACTGTTCCTTGTGCCCTTCTGCTCTGTGTCCAGGTCTTCCAGATGCTGGCTCTTTTTTTTTAATTGATCACAATATTCTTTATTGATAAGCCTAGATCTGGCCTCAAACACAAGGTTTCAGGCAACCATTTGCCCTCTTAGAAGTTGTACAAGAGATGAAAATGTTGCCATTCTTGCCCTAATTCATGAGATGGGATCCATACGGCCTGCCCAGCTCTTGCCATACTCCAAGCAGGCTGTATGTATCTTGCTTCCTGTATTCTCCTGCTTTGATTCCTTCTTTCTCTTCTTCTAATCCGTCAGCCAGATTCCTACTCTTGGTTGTTCTTAGCTGCTCCCGTTCCATTGGTTGACATGATCATTCCAACTCTAGAAGAGATGATCTTATCAAATATATCAGGGTCATTTATCAAAATTAGCCAAATGTGGAACATGAAGCAATTTTCAATAAATTCCTGGGATTTTGTTGTCCCTTCAGATACTTGTCTATAGTTCCTCAAAGGCAGCAGCCACACAAAAGTGATAGCTTCCTATGGAGGTCTCCTCCAGATCCTCTTCACCGTCCATTTTGGTAGACTTTCTCAATAAACTTCAGCCTGTCCACCTGCCCTATTTGTCCAGGGGACTCAGTTTGTGGCTTTCTTCTGTTTATCCACCTTTCTCTTTTAGACCTTCACTGACCCAGTTCCTTCCACAACTGTGGAAGCTAATTACTACAGTAAATCCTATATTCCACAGTACTTGTAGTGGATCTCCTTCATGATCAAACCCTGACTAACAGGAAATGAGAAGAACTCTGTAAATCCAATCATTTTTGGACAGGAAGAAGCCTGCAAAAGCTATTCCACTGTAAACATGGACCATTTTTTAGGTGAATGGAGATGTATTAATATGTACCCAGGATTTGTTTTAATCATGAATGGTAAGACAGCAGACATGGAATGACTGTCATGAAGGATGAAGTTTATACTCACAGAATCCTAAAAGCAGGAGTCATGCTATACCATACAGAGCCATAGGGGGAAGGACCAGAGATGGTCAGGAGGCTGAGAGGGCCAAGAAGGGAAAGAATGATCCAGAGCCTCTATTGGGAGTTTTGGAGGAAGGAATGGGAGAGGCAGGGTATAGATGTTGAGTAAGCCTAGGATTAGATAGTTTGAATAATTTCCGGTGGTCTCTGGGCTATAGGGATGGTCCCCAGTTGTCTAATACATGGTCCTGGGGTGGTTTAGGGCAGAAGGAATATTGGTGTGTGAGTTTGGTAAAAGAGATGGTTGGGAGTCTTGGCTGTGGATTGGTTGATGTCAAAGGTGTACTAGAAGTACAGGAAGTTTACCATATCTAGGAGTTAGCTCTCCCTGGGAGGGGCAATCTCTCCAGTATAAAGGCTCCAAATACCAAACTACTGAGAATGCAGAAAATAAGTCAATACGGGAGAAGTACCTCAGACGCTGGAACCAGCAGCAAAGGTACGATCTGAGGAGAAACAGATCTAATACAACTAAGATCTGAGGGAGCAAAACCAGGTCCTGATCAATATACATCCTTTATCCACGGAGCAGGGGGAGTTGCGACACGTTCCCAGCCAGAATTCAGAATTGCTATGGAACAGTCATGTTTATACGCCTCGTATTTCCTCCCTCTGTGAACATGAACTTTGATACCAGCTGTCTCATGTCTGTCATCACTGCGTGTTAGGCTGTGTCTCTCTAACTCACAGGCCATCCAATCAAGAAGAGCCACACTAAAGACCTACCCCCAAGGAATGGTACATACGGGTAAAGTTCTCATGCACTCTTGGACACAATTAAATGGCAAGATCCTGGTCTTCAAGTCCAAGTCTGAAGCCATAATTGAATACGACTTTTATTGTCGCTGGGATGTGAGAGAAATATAAATAATCTGTGTCCACAAGAAGAACTCTGGATAATTAAAGATGGTGGTGATTTTTTTTTTTTTTTTTTTTGCCACTCCCTGCATCTAGAGGTGAGAACGATCCCCTTCCCTTGAACATGGACTGGCCTTTGGACCTGCTTTGACTATTACAATGTGGTGGAGGTGACACTGTGTAACTTGCAAGTCTAGACCTAAAGAGATGTGCAGCTTCTGTGTACTAGGAGCCCAGTTGCTGCACTGGGAGAAGCTCAAGCAGTGCAGAGAGGCTGGGTAGAAGACCAGCCAGCTGACAGCCCCAATTGAATTCCCAGCCAGCAGTGCTCTTAAATATCAGCCATTTCAGTGAGTCATCTTGCTTATTCCAGCCCAGTCAAGCCTGCCAATGACTGCAGGTCCCGCCAATCAAATGAGTAGCGAAAGCACCCCAGCTAGGCCCAGGTGAGCTCTACAATGTCAAGAGATAATAAATGGTGGTTATTGTTTTTAAGCCATGGGTCGGTGAGTCATTACCTTGCATCAGATCGATGAAAAAGCAAGAGAACAGCAGACTTGGAAATACCTCAAAAACATTAATTTAATAGCAAGATTATCAAATCTACCCCATGAGCTCAGATTTCCCCACTGCACAGACTTCTAAGAGTCTACTTATCTCTCCCCCTCTCCAAAGAACCATCTTCCTCTAAAGAAGGGCAGCCGCATATCTGGTATTTGCAAGGACACCTTGAATCTTCTCTCTATCTGGGCAAATCTTCTCTGTCTTTTGGAAAGTTTTTCTCTCCAATTTATTATGTTAGCACAGACAAATAATTCTCTTAAAAAAATACATATATATATATATATATATTGAAATTTCCTTTGGAGATTGATGCTCCTGGATAGAGAAGTAACAAACATTCTGTGAGATCTAGCCACTCTGTTTTCATTTTGCTTTTATATCGCTACTGGCAAATCTACATATTATAAAAGTATATCTCCACACTCTTATGACAAAAATTTTAAATTTCCTTTACAGACTGATGCCACTGAATGAAGAGGTAACATGGTTTATCTGGTACTAGCTGCTTTGTTTTCATTTTGCTATTGTATTGCTTTTGGCAAATCTATATATCATCAAAAGATATTTGTTTCTGCTGGCCCGAAGCTTGTTAATATCTTTCCAGAGTTGCCTAAAACATGATTAAAATTATACAGGACAGGCATCATGGCTCAGGATCCAAATTAAGGCAACTTAATTTGACAGCTCCTCTTGAGCTCTCTCACATTCAACCAGGTAGGGCAGTTCAGAGTGGTGAAATACGCACACAATTAGATTGCCAGGATCAGTGAAGAAAAATACAGGACATCCAGTTAAATTTGAAGTTCAAATAAACAACAAATGATTTTTTAGTGCAAATATATCCTATGCAATGTTTGGACATAGTTAAAGTAAAAACGTATTTAACTGGATGTTTACCTGGCAGTGCCATCCTACATCTCAGTAAGAGACAGGAAGCCAAGTCTGTTTGTGATGATTATGCATCCTTTTTTAAAAAAATGTCTCTTTCTCTACTTTTGTGGGATCCATTATAATGTGGTTATGCTTTAACATGTGGCATGTGGAAAGTGATACAGAGTTCCAGAAACCCAGAGCAGAAAGGAAGAGCCCTCACATCTACTGAGCACTTAAAATACACCCAATATTTCACATATGTTATTCCATGTGATCCTCTCAACAACCCCAACAGATGTGAGTGTCACCACTTTGCTGTGAGGACATGTACACTCAGATAAAGACTTTCCCATGGTCACACAGATAGACTGAGGCTCAGCTCTCTGACCAGAACTACCTGGTTCCCAAGCCCGTGTGTCCATAGCCCCACAACATGCTGATCTGTAGGGATCAGGCTATGAGAGATTGGAGGTGTGAGGATGGGTAGAGTTCTTGCTATCTTTCTGTCATTCTATGTCTCCAGTGTGTTTCCTTGTTGTACGACATTTGAGAGGCCTGTTGATAACTATATACTTTATGGAGGACAAATGAAGGTAAGAGAGAAACAAGGAAGCTGGGGGAAAGACATAAAATATGCCTCTATTTTAATCTCTAAAGGAGGAATAAATCCTTACCAGTGACTCAAACAGTCCCCTAGCCACTTGCTATTGTCACATACAGATGGTATCAGATACCTCTTCCACAGAAAGGGAGCTTAGTTGGGGGGATGGGGGATTGCTCTGCAGTAAAACTGTGGTTAAGTGATCCCTCCCCAGTCCCCCAAAGTCCCAGTGGGACAGAGTCTATTCTTACCTTGAAGAGCCCTTGGCATCAAGCAGAAATAGTAGGACTCCTCCTCTGAAGTTTTGAACAGGTCTCTCTGTCCTGGAATATTGTAGGAGGTAATAAAGGGAGAAAAACATGAGGACACAGGGCGATGTCAAGTTATGGGTCCCTGTGCTGTGTAGTTCTGACCTATTCTGCTTTATAAGGAAAAGGAATCTTAGCAGGCAAGATTTAGGAATTCAATTATAAAAAGGTAGTGAAATATTATATCACCCCCATGTGGAGGTTTCCTTCCCCAAAAGCCAAAACTTAGGTCCAAGATGCTTACTGGCAGATAGGTGGGTTTTTTTTTTTTTTTTTTTCCATGAAAGACCAATGTCTCTTAGCCAGGTTAAGTAACTCCAATCCTGGCTTCTATTTTCCATCACTGCTTTTCTTATACTTGAGAGCTTGGAATAAACCAGTCAGCATTTATCCTTGAGTTTGACCTAAATCATTTTCTGGGAGGACACTGACATGAAGAGAAACCAATGGCCCAAAGCTGAACTGAGCAAATGATTCACAAAATGCTTTTGTCCCTGCTGAAGCATGTGGTCCTGATGTTGCTGGGAACCGGGATAAATAATAAGGGTCCAGTCTGGCCCTCAGCCACTCATAGGCACCATTCAGGATGCTTTTCTTCCAAGAATCCACATGCAGTGGGCTTACATCAAGACCAGGATTAGGACTTGGGAATGTTCACAACAGGCAAAAAAAACCCCAGCAAATTCACTAAGTATACTAGAGCTCATGTATCGATTCCCCCAGACACTTGTGAACGTGTCTCTTCTTCTCTCTATAAGATGTCTTTTTGTATCTTCTGTGTGCATTTCTGGGATGAGAGCTAGGAGATTTCAATAGTTTGTCAAAGAAATCTATGATCCCCTGGATAGATAAGTTACAAATTATACTTTAGCATTTTGGCTAGACCAGAAACCACCTCTTATTATTTGGTTCTAAGGTAGTTTTCAAGGTGCAAGTGAATTAATATCTTGAACTGGATGCCAGGTAAGTGCAGAGTCAAGATGATAAGTTTTATCCCTTGGAATCTTCTACTCTATTCTGCAAGGTAGGCATCAGTCCCCTGGCTCTCAAATGAGTTGACCTGAACTGAACGAAGGCAAATTCGCTTAGATCAATCACCGGCCAGGGCATGATATAGCAAGCATACCTAGCCAGGCCTATCTAGTTCTACTCTTTCTCTTGCCTCTCCATTGCTTCTTGGTTCATTGAAGACCAGTTTGTTCCTTTGCTGTTGGATGGGTGCCCTGCCCCTGTCCTTACCACCTTTAAGGGCCTGAATTGTTCTGCTGAGGGTCTTGTTTCTCTGGAGCCCATTTGGCTATCCTCATTATTATTTGGAAGCATGGAAGATGAACTCTCCCACCTCAGGATCCCTGAACTATGACTAGTGACGTTGGTAGGTGAACACCCACTCTGTTGCTCCTCAGATAAGGTAACGCTGGTGTGTGCAGTCTACACTGTTTTCTGGTTTCCCAAGTCCAAGCCCCAAGTTCTGACATTAGTAGCTGCTTCGCTAACTTATCCTTTTATGGGCACCTTCCTTTTCTTGTGTCATTTCTCTATCCCCATAGTGGTGTTTCACAGGTTATCTATTTTATTGTCTTATGCACTGCTTTTGAGGAACCCCAGAAATGTGGCTTCAGCTACTGGAAAATAGAGATAGAGAAATAGAAGCAATATGGTGTGTGTGTGTGTGTGTGTGTGTGTGTGGTGAGAAGAGTTGGAGAGGGTGATAGCCCAAGATGTAAATTGCCACTCCTATCAAATACCTACTTTTTCACTTGTAAATGTGGTTTTAAAAAACCCTACCTCACATGGCTGTTGGATGTATTAAATCATATGATTTATAGAAAGTGCTGCCCATAATAAGTGTCCAATAAATGTTGAGCAGCTGTAGAGTTCAAAGGCCATGAACATAAAGCTTGATGTAAGTCAGACACCTGGATTTAAATTCTGGATCCGTCACTTCCTAGCTATATGAGTTGACATTACTCTGAGTCTCATTGCCTTTATCTGTGCAATGGACATAAAGATATTCTCCCCATAAAGCCATGCCGAGGATTGAAATAAGTGATGTGTGTAAAACAGCTGCAGACAGAATATTATAAGTTTCCAGAACATGGGAGCACCTTGCTTCTGCTTCTCCCACTTCTTCAAGGACACAGACAGAGCCTTCTGGACAGAGTGGTTTTCCAGTCTTCTTAGTCCTATTCTAGCAGGAACTAACATCACATTTGCAATTTTTCTGAATGATTGATAGGCATTTCATGATGATTTTATCACTTGGTAGAGGGTGAAAGTCACTCAATGATTACCCTGGTTCCTCCATTAAAACCCACCGCCCAAGACATACTCTAATTACCCATACAGTCCTGTTAGGCTTTATAGTGTAATTGCTATTCATGGTCCAATTAAGGGGCAATTGCAAGCCAAGAAAAAAATGTGCTTTATTGCTTCAATTTTGAAATTCGTGTATCTCGGAGCTTTAATCTACTCTGGGTCTATAGGGCTCCACATAGAGCAATGCCCATGCTGCTGTAATGGGGCTTGTGGGACTGCCTTCCCCTCACAGACTCCTGCAGAAGAGCTCTCTGGCTGACATCTCTAATGTTTTGCATTCTGGAAGGCAGAGGGACAGATGGACAAGGGTACCTGCCTTTTCTGGTGTGCTGAAACCTTGAAAGAAAATCATCAAGTCCTTTGAGTTAGCTCAAGCTACCAGGGTGGCTGAAAATTCAAGTAGGTCTGGGTTCAAATCTCTATTCTACCATTTCCTGGTGGTGTGACCTTGGGCAAGATAGCTCTCGATGTTCCAGCGTCCCCATCTACTGAATTGGACAATAACAGTGCTCACTCTTTAGCCTAATTGTAAGGATTAGATAAGATATAAAGCATGGAAAGTGCCTAACACACACTAGTCTCTCTGTAAATTCTACCAGCATCATCGACACAATCACCACCACCACCAAAAGCAATAGCACTATTCCAGCTTCTACACAAGTGTCCTGTTCTGTCCACATAGGTCAGGAAGGGATGTACCTGCTGACTGTGGCAACGGTACCTGGCAGAGCTTAACAGAGCTCTTAATATTTAATGTGAAGCAACATTAAATAGGGTTTTTTACTGAGTGCATCTCAGAACATTTAATCCTCTAATTTGTATTGTAAATCTGAAAACAAGAGTTGTGAGTCAGCCCAGAGCATAGTGGCCAAAGGTATAGACTTTGAAGTCAGAGGCACCTGGATGCAAATGCCTGATTCTTCAGTATCAGCCTCTTGACTTTCAGTCTCTGCTTCTTTAAAATGGGAATAGTAGCGTTTTCCTGATAAATGTATGTGTGAGAATTACATCAGATAATGATAATATATAAGTACTTACTACAGTATGTGCACTTAAATGTTCAATAAAGATTAGCTCATGATTATTATTTTTTTATTATTCAAAAAGATATGAGATTATACTATTTTATGAAAGTTGCCCTGAGCCTCTCTTCTGTAAAATTACTGAATTCTAAGAAGGAACTGAATAGCCGTCCAGAAGATTCCTGTTGGGAAATCCTGGAGCTCTTACACAAAGTGAGGACGGATGCTGGGAACAGATTCCAAAGCACTTTGCATATTATTCATACTTCCCAGTGGATGCATAAGGACTGTTGGGGGAGGGGCTGTTGGCTTGCTGCTAGTGCATCAAGTGAATCTGCATAAGGAAGACACGTTATTAAGGAGAAGCAGAACTGTATTCCCAAGTAGGCAGGGATCTGGAGAAAACCCAGAATATGCTTAAGTAGGGACAGAATGGAAATTTTGGCCTGATGGTCAAATATCCCCCAATCAACCAGGAACTATATTCTTTTATCAGGGAGGACTGAGACTTGCTCTAAGAAGCATTATATTGGATACCATGTCCAACTTCCTGAGGTGGCCTTATCTCCCAATTCTGTCTTCAGAAAGACTTTGTGGAGTGTGGAATAAACCCCCATCTCCAAACACTGCCAAGTTTGCGGGGGCGTGGCCAAAGGGCTTCCACTCACCTGCAGAAGAATTCACCATGCACCTGCCCGTATTCCCAGAGGAATATGCGTAGTATTCTTTCATCTTCCAGAAGTCAAAACCCATATGTACAGATCTTACGGTTGAGGAGCAGGTGGTTAAACTGCATTTCCTCTATTTCACCAGAAAAAATCATTTCATGCTGAACAGAATGGATCATTCTGCTGTGAGCCTGGCCCCATGGTCCCCAGGTTCCCGTTGGTGAAGCCTTACCCATTCATACTCAGGCCCATTTGTTTCCACTGTAAATTTCCCAGAGACTTATAGATATGGTGTTCATAGACTTTTCCATTCATGTTGTTTCCTCTTGCATAACAATGATCTGCCAGCTTTCATTTCCTTTAACGATCCTCTGAATGAGGAAAATGTTCCCTTGTCATGTCACATGTCTGATGCTAGCCTGATTTCAGAAGTTGAAAGTCTTTCACGACGATGACCTGGAAAGGGTCACTCTCCACCATTCGGCTGGCTGGTGACAAGTCTCCCTCCGAAAAGGAAAGTGCCAGAGGGAGGCAGGTTAGGGCAGAGTCAAGAGTAAGACTTTAACGGTCAAATCAGTGGGCATTCAATGTATTGCTCTGCCACTTTCTCAAAGTCTGGCCTCAGGTGGGTCATTTAACTACGCTGTGACTTGGTTTCCTCAGCTATATGATAGAGCTAGTGCCACGGACATAGCAAGATGGTGGTAAGGCTTGAGATATTACTGCCACTCTCAGTCATAACAGGAAATCCCCGGGAATTGTGAATCAGATGCTCTATTTCATTTTGACTTCTTCAGAGATGAACAAATATCAGTAAATGCAAACATCTCCAAATAATAAAGGGCATTTATTTATCTACTGTACTTATTTGTTTACCTCTCTCTCTTTCCTCTAGATCGTGGGTTTCTTACAGGTAGGAGCTATGTCTTATTTTCATTTGTATCCCCAGTAATTGCTAAGAAGTACATATTTATTGAAGTAATGCAAATGTCAGCTGAGTACCGAGGCTCACATTAGGACAGAAGTTCCTATTGCAGGAAACAGGTCAGTTTTAAACAGACAGTGGCTTAGCCTAGAAAGGGTATGAGCTCTGGGGGAAAAGGCAGTAGTCCATTCCAACCAAGACCCGGGGAGAATGCTAAGTAGCCCTCAGAAGCGGGAAGCTGGCCCAGGGACTGTTTGCACAGATTCAGGACTTCATCAAGGGTTCACGTTTTCAATTTGAGAGACAGTGGGAGCAGAGCTCTGAGGAGCTGGGTGTGACCAGGCAAGACCGCTCAGCAGTAACGTGAGGGAAGGAGAGAACACTGGGCAGACCCACAGCTTCTTCTGCAATTTGGGATTGAGCTATTTTGCTGTGGCCCTTGGAGGAGTCTTGATATAAAATCCTTCACAGCAAATGAGTTTGCCAATGTTTGCAGATTCCTTTGGAACCTCAGGGGACTTACAATGCAAGCATTGCTGCGCTGGGAACAAGTCCTCAGAACGCTGGGCTGGGGTGAAAGAACAGGTGCTGAGTCACAGTGCACACATGTACACACACACACACACACACACACACACACACACACACAGGAGGAGCCATGTGTCCATCTGTGCGATCACGTTCCAAGGAGCAGAAGCAAGTGAGAGTGTGAACATAGGCTTCCCATGCTTCGCACCCACAGCACCCTTGCCTGGAACCCCCGCAGGGTGGCACAACGGAGCTCCCTGTCGCTAAATCGCTGGGCTCTGAAGGCGTCAGGGTTCCTGCCTCAGGGATTACTTTGCGATGTCACAGTAAAAGATAGACAAACCTGAGGAGCAGAGCAGAAAGGGAAGTCGAAATGGAGGGAAAGGAAGGAAAGGAAAGGCGGGAAGGTGGAGCTCAGCTGGAAGCGAAATGACTTCCAGAGCGCAGCGTGCCCAGCCTAGCCCGAAATAGGTTTCCATTTCCAAAGGCCAAGGAAGAGGAATTCATCTTAAGTTCTTGTTAATGGTTTGCGCTCTCCCTGCTGAGAGCGCCTGTCTGCATCTGGCGCCAGCTGCCCCGCGCAGCCTCATAATGGGAGGATGCATGGTAATCACGTCATTGCCTTCTTAGCGCCCATTAGAGACGATGGGGCTTATTTCCTTGCAGCCACTGAATCATCCGAGGCTGCCACCTTTCTCTGATGATGTACACTGCTTTGCCTAGCAAATCATTTTAAACAGGAAACACACGAAGGGTGGTGGGGGAAAGGGTGGGTCCCTGGCGGGGCAGCTCAGGCCTTGTCCAGAGGCCCCGGCAGGTGTAGCTGGGGGCCTGCCATCTCCTCCTTTGTCGCTCCCTCCAGAGCAGCCAGACTCCGTCATCCAGTTATTAGGTCACATTCTATACAGGGAAACCGAAGGTAATAAAAATAGCACCTTGCATTTGAAAAGTGTTTTACAATTGCCAAAGTGCTTTTCATACTTGTCATCTGACTCAGGCCTCACAATACCCTTCTCCGGGAAGCAGGAGAATATCCTGTTTGACAGAAAGAAGCACTGCATGGCAAGTCACCCGCCCGACATCCCGCAGCAGGATCCCCTAAGTCCTGCCTCCGTGATCTGCCTTCCTCAGGTTGTAGGTTGGAGGGGGGTGGGGGAGAGGCGGGGCCTGTCCGCCAGGTGGCCTTCCTCCATTGGCCAGTTCCCTTCACCCTCCAATCCAATGGACAGCTGCACTCTGCTCATGGCTCCTCCTAAATACCTGTCACAGTCTGTGCCCAGCTGGGGCATCCAGGTGCAGACTGTTGGCCTCTCCCCCTTGCCCACAGTCTTACTCATCTCCCCCACTCCCCAGCTGCAGGCAGAACACAGCGAACTGACAGGAAACTTTTCCTAAAACACAAATATGATCATGTCACCTTGCTACCTAAATTTCTCCAATGGCTTCCGAAGACAGTGTCTAGGGTCTGGTCTGGTCCACAAAACTGTTAGTGAGCTCTCAAGTGGTGCCATTTACCCCCCACCTGTGAATGCTCTGTGCTTGAGTGCTACTGAACTTTGACCTTTCCAAATGTACCTGTGAGTCTGTGCACCCCTGGGCCTTGCTCGTGCACCTGCCTTCCGTTGCCTTACCGTAACTGTAATGATTGTGATAATGATAATAGAAACAGTTATGCGAATGAAGAGAACGATGTTGAGGATGATAGGCATATTTTGTTAATAGTTAACCCTCAGGGTTCTTTAACCCACATATGTACTCGAATGTCCATCCCATAAGCTGATGTCCACCCAATAGCACAGCTTATATGGCAAATACAACCTCATTCCCATCATCCAGGTCTCAGCTCAAGGGTTGCTTCCTCTAGAAGGCCTTCCATAACAATCTCCTCTAAAATCATCTACCTTCTTTCTTCTGACCCTGTCCTTGCCATCCTGTCTGCATTTTGGCACAGCTTATTTATTCATCTGCAGGCAATGCCCTGTCTCCAATCCTGCTGCCACTAGCAGAGTGTGAGCTCCTTGGGAGCAGAGACAGGATGTCAGGCTTGTTCACTCAGTGGCCCTGTGTTTAGAACATGCCCATGGTCATGGTGTTGAATGACTCAGGACCATTCAGTTGATGAGGAGTCTGAGACTCAAAGAAAATTAACTCACCTAAGGTCAACCAGCTACCAAGGGGCAGAGCCAGAAGTTGATGCAGGGCTTTCTGACCCTAAAAGCAGCCTCCAGGTTCAAGGTCACATGTTCTAGAATTTTCCCTAGCATCCCCAAGACTGTGTGTTTCAGTACACGTGTGCACAAATACTCAAATGCTTACTGACCCCAGTAATTACCCATCTTGACTCTTACCCTGCTTTGTAACTGCCTATTCATATACCTGTAGACTCTAAGCCACTTGGCATCAGGGAGTCTGTATCATTTCCTGGAATATCTCAAGGTCTTGGCATGGTAACTGAAACCAAGAAGGTGCTACCTTTTTTGAATAAGGTTTAGAGGAAAGCAAGCACCACTTTCTTGGGTACTCTTTGGCTTAGGATTACTTTAGACCAGTTCTACTCGAAGGATGCAGTCTGGACCAGCACCATCAGCGTCATTGAGAACTTCTTAGGAAGGTAGATTCTCAAGCCCCTTCCAGACCCACAGAATCAGAAATGCTGGGGGTGAGGCCAGCCATCTCGGATTAAAAAGCCCAGGTGATCCTGACACATGCTAAACTTTGAGAATGACTGCTTTAGGCCCTGGGATGCTTTGGTCTCAGGGCTGAAGGTGGGTAGGGTGCAATCACCCAGTACTGCTGGCAGTCAGCTCCCACTTTCCTACCTCACTTGGCTCAGACACAGAGGCTCTCCCCTATGCAGCATAGCATCATGCTGGCTTCCTTCCATAAGAACCTCATGCCCTCTGGTAAGGGACACTGAGCAAAGGAGACCTCCCTGACCCCAACACTCCCTCCCATCCGCCTCCATGCCATTTATGTCTAGGGCACATCATTCTGGTTTCCCTTGCCTGGGTCTATGACTTGACCTAATAGTCTCTGCTCAGAATGAGAAGCCAGCCCTACTCCTTTAGAATCTGGCACACATCCTGCTTTGTTTCATTCATTCTGCTGCTCCCACTGAAGTGGACTAATATCACCCTCCAGATCCCTGTTGCTGGGAACTACTGCCCTTTCTCTACAGCAGTTCAGATTGGAAAGGCCCCCTAGAGATGATAAGGTTGGGCTAATAGCTAGCCCTCTCTGCACTGTGCCTGGCTGCTTGAGTCCCTGACCCAAGCCTGGCATGGAAACCTTAGCCTGCCTGTGGGCCATGTTTTCACGGGGTGAGCTCTTCCCCAACAAACTTTAGTGCTGCTCCAGCCCCATTCCCAGCCACAAGATACTCACTACCTTCCAAAGTGCTCCATTTCATGTTCAAACAGCCCTGGCTGTTCAAATGTCCTCATGTGACCGCAATCTACTTCTCTGTAACATCTGCCACAATTCCTGTCTCTGCAGACCCATTTGACTTTGGGAAGTCAGTCTACAACCTCCGCTTCCCCAAATTATTCACTGGTGGCTTCCAAGTTACCACCATGGCTCTAGAGATGCTTAGAGCATTATCTGCTTTGAGCCTCACAAAAGTTGTATTTTATCTTTCATAACATGGAGAGAGAAACCACACCACTCACACAGTGCTATGGAGCCGGGCCACAGTGTTTCTAGGTTAGGGGAGTAGGTGCAGTGCTAATAAGAGATGGGGAAGGTTCTGCAAATATGTTGGTGACTGCCTGGAGCTTCCCAGAAGCTTAGCTCTGAGCAAATGAATGTTCCTACTTCAGAATAGATTTATTTTATTTTTAGAACATGCCCTGTGGAATTACAAGCTTGGAGGGACATGGGAAAACACATGAACCTTCTTAAATCACTGCAGACGTGTTATGGGGGGATGAGACAGAGAGCCGTAAGGGGAGTGAAATGTCAAAGAGTAGGGGAATGAGGAGGGTGGAGCTATTCGCCTGGTACCAGGGCCCTTAAGTAAACCGCCTCTGCCCAGGTCAAGACCTCTAGTGCTACCCCTTTATCCATATTTGTGTGAGCTCCTGCAGGCTCCAGGCCTATCTCCTCTGGCCATACAGGATCTCAGTCACCTGAGTAGCACAGTGGCACATCCGACCGGGCAATATAGCAGCAAACTCCTGCAACATCAGTTCATTATATTTGGAGCCCATCTTGGCTTCCAGGGGGCTGAAGTTCAGTCTTCTGAAGATCTCTGGAATATCAACATGAGTTCAGGAATCAAACAAATCTACACCATTTTTTTTTTTAAGTTTATTTGTTTCGAGAGGGAGAGAGCATTTGGGGTAGGGGCCTAGAGAATAGGGAGAGAGAGAATCCCAAGCACGCTCCACACTGTCAGAGCAGAGCCTGATGTGGGGCTCAAACTCACACACTGTGAGATCATGACCTGAGCCAAAATCAAGAGTTGGACGCTCAACCAACCGACTTACCCAGGCACCCCTATGCTAAAATTTTGTCCTCTCATTTCTCTAAGACAAATTGGACAAATTACCTAACCTCCTTGAATCTCAAAATTTTCACCAGAATGTATACTAAAGACCTGTCTGGAAGATGGAAAGAAGCAATATTTGTAAGGTGATAGCAAATATTTTCATTTTCACTACATGTCAGGCTGGACCTTTCCTGGTTTAACCACTCTTGCCCGCGTCTATAGGGTTTCTCCTTCACTGTCTCCCAGAGCCACGATGCTTACCTGAATCTCTAGTCGTATGAGCAAGATTTCAGGGTCCTGCTTCATTTTCTCCCACACCCATATCTTTTTCATTTTCCCTGCCTCCTATTCAATTCAGATTAAAACATCAAATGCCTGAGAGTTCACGTAGAACGTAGGGGTCCGCTCTTGCTTTGCAACTCTAGGTTGTACTCGACTCACCTGCAAATGGGCTGGGCTCACAATGACCCAATGTGATATTGAGAAGCAAAAGCTTGAAGGTTTAAAGTAGCAAAAAGCCAGTGGAAAGGGAGCTAAAATGTTTTCCTGCTGTTAGGAATACGCATCCTGTTAAATTTTAGACCTTGGGAATGAGGCGTAGTGCTATTTTACAGAAGAAAGGTGGGGGGACATGGGGTCCAAAAATAATTCAGAGTGTAACTGGACCTCTTGGGAAGTAAAAAACTGGAAAGAAGCTGAGACACCAGAGTGTAGCACAAAGACAAGGATGGGTGTCCTTGTGGAGCACAGATCTGAGACTCAAACCAAGATGCCCATGGAGAATCCAGGCTACAGCTGGGGCCATAACATGGAAAATACCCTGGGAGAAGGGAGCAAAGCAGGGAATGGGCGCTGTGCCTGAGCCTGGGAATGAGAGGTTATTTGAGTATAATTGATTGGGCTCCAGGACTGGGGAGGAATTCTTGTAGCCTGGATTTCTCCCCAGACTGCCTTTTGAGTACTCACATCTCCTTTCTACACTGCTATACACCTGTACCATGAAGTATGGGTCTTGACGTCTCTTCATGACTTAGCCTGATATTTTTATCCTGCCAAGACTGCCCCAAGCTGAGATGCCAATGTCCTGGGCACTGGCCTGCCTGGAAGGTGGGTGATGTGTAGCAGTCCAATTGGGTCCGAGGGGCAGAGTGTCAAGAATGACCACACCTGAGGTGAAGCCTCCACCACACACCTGCAGAATGACTTTGCAAGTTCTTAGCATCCACAAACCTCAGTTTCCTCATTTGTAAAATGCGAAAGGAACCATACTTATGTTCACAACATTAGATTAAATGAGAAAATAAAATAGACTTCACATAACACAGTCTCACAAATAGTGGGGTTATTGGATGATTGTTTCATCTGAATAGGAGTTTGGGAATAGGAGTATCAAAGCTCTCCTATTTTATATAGCTGTGAATCATTTGTAAGGGCCCCTCTCATGAAAAGACATGGTGCTCGGCTCCATGGGCAATAAAAAGAAACAAAGCATGATTCACAAGCTCTAGAGATTTGTGAATGAGCAGGAGAGACAAGAAAAATAATAGACAAGAAGTAAAGTGAGATCTATAGAAAGAAATCTGAAAATGTTTTGCCATTGGAAGAGGACAGGGGACTCCGTGTGCTGAGTGGCTACCCAGCCCCAGGCACTATGCTAGAAGCTTGCAAGCCTTATTTCATGGACAACTATGCTGTGGGGTAGGTCCATTACAGTCCCCATTAATAGCTGCAAAAACTCAAGGCTCAGAAAAACCAAATGACCTTCCAAGAAGCTACAACCAGCAGACGATGAGAGGGATTTTGCGTTGTCTTTCTCTTAAGTTCTACCCTTTCTGGCAAACCTCGTTGGCTCTCAGGAGAGAAAGTAGAGAGGGAATATCTTTATATTGGCCTCTAGGGGGGAAAAAGAACTGTGCAATTACATTTACATTGGATAGTAAGGAAACTGTAAGCAATTTTACAGAAGAGGGAATCACGGGCACATATCTCTTAAAATAATAGCTGTGAGAACAGGAGTATAGCTTCTCTAGTCGGTGCTGAGTGTGCATAGTGTGGGGCATTCTGGCAAAGTGGCCTTATGTAGGATCTCTGTTGGTTCAAGAGGGAAGCATCCAGTGATGATTAACTAACTGGAAATTAGCCCAGAATATCTTCATTAGTAAATGGGCCATGGATCGTTCCCAAATGGTGGCCTCAGAAAGCAGACCACAGATAAGAATAAAAATATACAAAAATATAACTTAAAAAATAAAACAAAGAAACAACTTGCTTGGAAAACATGATGAATGTAGCCTTGTAGATAGAAGGTGGAAGGAGGTAACATCTACATAGTAGCTCAGTTCATTGGGTTTGGTCCACATTGATTGGCCTTCATACAAGAGAATATTGAGACAGATCACAACAGATCTATAGGAAGAATTGGGCATTATGCAGAGCACTTGGTCTTGGTGCAATGATGATATAATCCTGGAGATGCCAGGGGTCACTATACCAAGAGAGCTGGCATGAAATGGAAGACTACGCAGAAAAGCAAAGCACAGAAGGCATGAAGGAATAGGAGGCTAGGTCCTGGTGAAACTCTGCCTGCCTCAAACCAGGTGCACCTGAAGTCAGGTCATCCCTGGATTCCATGGTTGAGCAAGTCATTGCATCTTCTCTTTGGTTTAGCTTACTTTGAGTTTGGATTATTTTTATTTGCAACAAAGGATTCCTGCCTAATATGGAAATGAAGTCATGCTGGATCTCTGGCAATGAGGACGATGCAGGGCATACAGTAGATACTCAAAGATATTATTGGAATGGGTGAATAATAGACTTGATCCTCCTGAGTAATTACAAGCAATGACTCAGAGGCACGATGGTCATAGGGATAGAAATAGAAGTAAAACTTTCATCTCTTGGGTTCTAGTTCAGGCACCTTCCCTTACTTTACATAGACCTTTACTAATTTGAGAAAAACCTTATGCCTCTTGTACATATGGACGGATGCTTCCTTTTTATAATCTTTCTATGCTTCATGATTTAGAAAATTCTACATGAATACTTTGTCATCACAAAAGATCCATGCCTTCTCCTGTTCTCCTATTCCATTCTCAACGCAGTTTGATATGCACCCTAATAGACTTTCTTCCATGCATTTTATGTAAGGCTAATTAGCTATCAAGCTGATAGTAATCTTTGAATTAAAAATAACATTTTAATTTGCTTCCAAATAACACAAGGAGTCATGAGAAGAGATGGTTGGTGGGGTTCAGATAAAACAGAACGGACCATGTTGATAATGGTTGAAACAGCATGGTGGGTCATTCTGTCCTCTACAGTGCATATGTTCGAAAGATACAAAACCTGGAAAAATGAAAAACAATATTATGATAAAATGAGTAATGTGTACACTGTAAAGAACTGAAGAAGGAATGAAATAATGAGAAAATATCAGCATTGTATTCCTGCTACCCAGAGTTTACCACAGTTAAGTGTGTATCTGGTATGTCCTTCCAAACCTCTATGTATGCATAGACACACACACACACACACACACACACACACACACACACACACACACTGTTATTGTTTTGTTTTTAATTTAACCACTTTTTAAGTACACATTAAAAACTTATCTGGGATTTTTCTGTTATTGTTACTGCATTTATGTTATTATTTGGAAGGAGCAAACTTCACTTGTCCATGTAGCTGTGCCAATATTTAATATTCTTTGTTTCAATAATACCCATTCTATATTCAAATTTCTCTAACCATCTTTGGTAATTCAGTATTTGTCTGTGAACATCCAGTACAGGACCAGGTATTGTATTCAGTTTTTATGCCTTTTAAAACTCATGGGGAACAAACCTAGCTTTATTGAGACATAATTTACACAGCATATAATCACCTATTTAGAGTGTTCAATTCAGTGTGTTTTGGTATATTCCTAGGATTGTGCAGCCATTATAATCGAATTTCAGAGTGTTTCATCACTTCCCAAATTAGCAGTCACATCCAATTCCCTACCTGGCCCTCCCCAGACCTAAGCTGCTTACTCTCTGTCTCTATCTGCCTGTTCTGATATTTCAAAAAATGAAACTATACAATATGTGGCTTTTGTATTTGACTTCTGTCATTTAGCATCATGTTTTCAAGTGTTGCCCATATTGGAGGATGAGTCAGCACCTCGTTCCTTTCTATGCTCAAATAATATCTCACTGTATGGGTATAACACCTTTTGTTTATTCATTCATCAGCTGATATTCACTGGATTGTTTCCACTTTATAGGTATTTATGGCTAATGCTGCTATGAATATTTGTGTTCAAGTTTTTGTGTGGACTCATATTTTCTTCGGGATAGATACTTAGGAGTAGAATTGTTGGGACTATGACAATGTGAATATTCATTTCAATGAACTGCCAAACTGCATACTCTAACCGGAGGAATTATATCTCAGTCAAACTTAAAATGTTGAATTTTTTTTTTCCTTCCAGGTTTGTCTTTAAAGAGTTTAGCCCTACTAGTAAGATTCCCTCCAGGGTTGCTTTCTGTGTATCTCAAACATTCAGTGAGGCCCCTCTACTCTGCCTAGGGGGGCGGGGGGTTGGGGACTAAGAAGTTTCTTATCCCTGTGTGAGTTCTGACAATGGCACAGTTTACAAGTCCTTTGTCATTCTTGGCCTGGCCTTGTGGGGAATTGTTCTTTGAATGCACAAAGATTCAAAGGGAAACCTATAAAAGTGTCTGTTGCTTTTTCTCTCTGTCGCGTCTTCCCCTCTGGTATCTGCTCTGGAAATTCTAGCTGGCTGAGCCTCCATGAACTCTGGTCTCTGTCCTCACTCATCGAGACCACAGTTCTGTGTTCCCACAAGAAAGCCATTCTTTGGGGGCGCCTGGATGGCTCATTCGGTTAAACGTCCAACTTCGGCTCAGGTCATGATCTCACGGTTCGTGGGTCCGAGCCCCGCGTCGTGTTCTGTGCTAACAGCTAGCTCAGAGCCTGGAGCCTCTTTTAGAATCTGTGTGTGTCTCTCTCTCTCTGACCCTCCCCTCTTCACGTTCTCTCTCCCTCTCTCAGAAAAAATAAAACATTAAATAAAAAGAAAGCCATTCTTTTGAAAGTGGCTCAGAAATCTAGGGAGACTGTAAGGCTCACCTCATTTATTTCTCTTCACTCAAAGATGACAGACTCTTGGGGCGCCTGGGTGGCTTAGTCGGTTAAGGGTCCGACTTTCGCTTAGGTCATGATCTCGCGGTTCGTGGGTTCGAGCCCCACGTCGAGCTCTGTGCTGACTGCCAGCTCAGAGCCTGGAGCCGATCTCAGAGTCTGTATCTCCCTCTGTCTCTGACCCTCCCCTCTCTCTCTGACCCTCCCCTGCTCATGCTGTCTCTCTCTCTCTCTCTCTCTCTCTCCTAGAAATAAATAAAAATATTTTTAAAAAAGATGACAGACTCTTCTTGTCCACATGAAACAATCCTTTCATATATTTTGTACAATTTTATATGTTTCCCCAAGGAGAGTAAATCCCATATTTACTCAATCTTGGTTAAATGCACTATTTTGCACCTCCCCAAATGGATTTTGTGGACAATTTTCCTAACAGAACTAATTGTGAATTCTTCCTCCACTTTATAATTACAAATAAGATTTCATGAAGTTGCTAGAACTTGGATCATGATAGTCCACAACTCTTTTCACAGGAAAAGATTTGGGCTCATCTCTTCTCAGAAAGTATTTTCAGAATTATTACAGAGAGAGAGAGAGGTTTCTACATTCCCCAAGAAGAACTTCTTTCTCCAATTCACTAGTGAATCACCTTTAGAGCCCTAATGGGGAAAATGCTAGAGTTCAAGCTCAGGCAGCTCTCCGTAGATTTTCATTGGCGGGGTCTACCTAGCATCGTGAAGCTAATAAAGCTAACAAAGTAATGAGAAGGAAAGGAATACAGAAGCTGAGCTTCCCCTACCACAGCAGAGGATAATTTGACAGTTCAGCACTGCCTGTTTGCCAAAATACTTCTGTGGCTCATTTCTCATTATGGAAAATAGCCCTGTGGGGGCATGTCACTGTGTCTGGGTGACAGGGGTCTATGTGGGAAAGCACAGCGTGTTTGCTGCTGGGCTTGGCAGGCGGTGAGTGACAGGAGGTGTTGGGAGGATTCCCCGTTCTAAGGCTCTCTTCAACCCCACACACTCTGTTTAAACCTAAATAAAGACATTACTGGAAATGTTCTTCTGCTACTCTGGGCTCAGTCTCTTCCTCCCTCCCTCCCTCCTTCCCCTGCTTTCATCAAATATCTATTGTCCCAATTAAGAAGATAGTTGAGGTACTTCAAAATGCTTCAAAGTTCACTGGGTGCAGAGATAAAGAAGCTCGCAGCAAATAATTGAAAGATACTGAGCGAACTATCATGGAGGTGTATTCATGGGGGCAGGGAGGTGGAAGTGAATCAGCTTTGCAGGGAATGCACCAGAGCTGGGCATTAAACCACCTGTAGAAATGCACTAGATAGGTGAGTTAGGAAAGGATTCTCCTTCACAAACATGCAGGACCTGAAGTTATACTGTGAATTAGAAAAGTTGCAAAATTACAATGAGTTATCACCTCACACCTGCCAGTATGGCCAAAATTAACAACACAAGAAACAACGGGTGTTGATGAAGATGCTGAGAAAGGGGAACCCTCTTAAACTGTTAGTGGGAAGGAGAACTGGTGTAGCCACTGTGGAGAACAGTATGGATGTGCCTTAAAAAGTTAAAAATGGGATTATCCTATAATCCAGCAATTGCACTATTGGGTATTTACCCAAAGAATTAAACAATACTGATCTGAAGGGATGCATGCACCCCAATGTTTATAGCAGCATTATTGACAATAGCCTGTTTCTGAAAAGAGCCCAAATGTCCAACAGCTAATGAATGGATAAAGAGGATGTGGTGTACACACACACACACACACACACACACACACACACACACACACACACACTGGAATATTACTTAGCCATAAAAGGAATGAAATCTTGCCATTTGCAACAACATTGATGGAGCTAGAGAGTATCATGCTAAACAAAATAAGTCAGTCAGAGAAAGACAAATGCAGTATGATTTAATTCGTATGTGGAATTTAAGAAATAAGACAAATGACCATAGGGGAAAATAAAAGAGAGGCAAGCCAAGAACCAGACTCTCAGCTGTCGAGAACAAACTGGTGGTCACCAGAGAGGTGGTGGGCTGGGGTGAGTTACACCCTGAAGACTCTTGTTAGACCTCAAGTTCTGTTCCATCGTTCTCCATCCGCTTTGCAATGCATTTGTTGAAGAAACTGGATCATTTCATCCTGTGGCGCTTCCCATAAGCTGAATTTTGCTGAGTACAGCCCTGTGGTTGTTTTTTAACATCTTCTGTTTAACATATAATACGTTGTTCAACATATTGTTGTCTCTTCGGTATTTTTTTCCTAAATTTAATCTGGAGGCTTGATCAGATTTGGGATTATTTGGGGTGACTAGTTTCCACATAGATGTGTTTTTTCCATCAGGATATATCAGGGTGTTTACTTGCAACTTTTTGTAACGTTAGCAGTAGCTAATGACCAGTGCATTGTACAAGGATTCATTATGTGTTACACAACGATGATGTTCCAATTCTTTCATTTCTCCTTTATTCATTCGCTAGAATACTTCTATAAAGAGAAACTTTGCTTCATCTACTTTTTTGGTGACCTAGTAGTGTGGGAAGACATGATAAAATGCTGAATTCTTTCCTTTTATTTTCAAGTTTCCAATGGTAACCAAGGTTATTTTTTTCTTTCAGTATCATATTGCACTCTATAGTTTTATACATATTTCATGTGCTCAAATTCATAGCAGAAATTAATTTTAGTGAGGCTCAAATTGCAACATTTTAGGCCAATAAAGACTTACTTGAGTTGACTTCACATCTGTTTAGACATAACATCACTCGTGTTGATGGGGTTCTTATTATCCAGTATAACAAGATAGTCCAAGATCACCTTGTATATTTCCTGCCCCTTACCTGGAATCAGTCATTCTGATAGGAGCTCTGCTTCCTTTGATGAGAAATGGCATTTCCAGACTACGGTGTGTGAGCTATGTGTTCCTTGCTACTGGTGTATTATGATATGTTTTTGAGGCATCTTCAGGGAGCAGTGCTAGAAAGTAGGCATCCATATACACATGTGTATATTTATATATGTATGAATGTATACACATATGTAAACCTACCTCTATCTAGAGCTACCTATCTAACTGTAATGAGCTAGGTAACTATTTTCTCTCAGACATTTTAGTTTGAATCCCAGGACTCCAGGAATAATAAAATATCTTATACTTACTCATTTGATGAATCCCCAAGTATGCATACCCAACAGTCTCAAAAACCAAGCAAATAACAAGTAACAGCACTATTACCAACAATATGCTTAGTTGATGTGATATTTTTTATTGCTCTTCCACTAAGACATGAACAGTCCAGAGATTAAGGTTTTAGAATCGGTTTCACTCTGAGTGATTAGTTAGCCTATGGACAAACATTTAGAATCATTTGTTCAATATCACTTTTCACATTTTCAAGGATTGATTCCAATTTAATTTTGTTCCTCCTATCATATTCCTCTTTCACCCCCAACTAAAGTACACACACACACACACACACCACATCACACTTCTCACTTTCCTTTAGAAAAGTGGGAGCAAATTATAACCTTTTCTACCCATTATTTTAAGACAATAAGAGGCTCTATACTCTTGGGGGTGCCTGACTGGTTCAATCAGTGGAGTGTGCAACTCTTGATCTCAGAGTTGTGAGTTCAAGCCCCATGTTAATTGTAGAGATGGTTAAAAATTAAATTTAAAAAAAGATACTTTTAAGAACTCTCAAAATTAAAATATAGAGATATTCCTGGTTACTTCTCATGACTATTTAGTAACTCCACTGAGGAGTATCATGATTTATTCATTTTATCTCCGATTTGGAGACTGCTGGCCACCTGAGTTGTTTCAATTCTGATATCTCAAATATTCCCACACAGAATGCCTAGAGCACATTTTATTTATTTATTTATTTATTTATTTATTTATTTATTTATTTATATCCAGGTTAGTTAGCAGATAGTGCAATAATGATTTCAAGAGTGGATTCCAGTGGTTCTCTCCCTATGTATAATACCCAGCTAGAGCATATTTTCACGTTTTTGCCTGTGCATTTTTTGGCATCAACTCCTCAAAGCGTAATTGCAGGGTCAAAGGGTAAATGAACATGTAAATCTCCTTGAAACTATTGCCTTTGCCTACAGGTGCTTATTAATGTGCATTTTAACCAGGGACACATGAGAATGACTGATTTGTCCCACAGCTTTGGCAGTGGAACATGTTGCCAAACATATCTTGTGCTGTCCATCTACTGGGTGAGAAATGGTACCTTATTATAGTTGTAACTTTCATCTCTCTTATTGTGAGTGGATGTAAGCATATTTTCAGACGGTCCTGTTATACAAATTTTCTTTTCTATAAACTTAATGTTCATATTGTTAATCCATTATTCTTAGAGGTGCTCTCATTTCTTTCTCTATTTTTATAAGCCCTTTTTTATATATTAAAAATATTGAACCTTTATAATACAGGTTGCAAATACTTTTCCAATTTGGCAAATTTGTTTTAACTTTGTTTTACCTTTTTTTTTTTTTTTTGTAACTATGCAGTTTTTATTTCTGTGGTACTTCATTCATCTATCATTCCACTTATGACCTCTAGATTTTGAGTAATAGTTAGAAAAGTTGTTCACAGTTCCAGATGACAAAGAAACTCCCCCTAAATATTCTATTATATTTTCAAGTTTTATTTTGAGATAATAATAGGTCCACAAAAAGGTTGCATAATTAATCAAAAAGGTCCCATATGTCCTTCACCCAGTTTCCCCTAATGACAGCATCTTATTTAATTATAGTACAATATCCAAATAATGAAATTAACATGAGTACAATTCACACCCTATTCTGATTTCATCGGGTTTATATGCATTCATTTGTATGTGTGTAATTGTATGCAATTTTATCACATGCACCACCAACACATCCAGGACACAGAATTATTTCATCCCCTCAAACACCCTATAGAAACTTCCTCTTCAGTCACACGTATCCTCTTCCTCAAACACTTTGCTCCTAAATGCTAATCGCCGGGGGCACCTGGATGGCTCAGTCAGTTAAGCATCAGACTTCGGCTCAGGTCATGATCTCAGGGTTTGTGGGTTCGAGCCCTGCTTCAAGGCTCTGTGCTGACAGCTAGCCTGCTCTTGATTCTTTGTCTCCCTCTCTCTCTGACCCTACCTTGCTCACGCTGCTTCTCTCTCTCTCTCTCTCAGAAATAAATAAAGTATTAAAACAAAATCTAACTTGGCCAACAGACACATGAAACGATGCTCAGCATCCCTCCTCATCAGGGAAATACAAATCAATACCACACTGAGATACCACCTCACGCCAGTCAGAGTGGCTAAAATGAGCAAATCAGAGAACTCTAGATGCTGGCGAGGATGTGGAGAAACGGGCACCCTCCTACACTGTTGGTGGGAATGTAAATTGGTACAGCCCCTCTGGAAAACAGTGTGGAGGTTCCTCAGGAAACTACCAATAGAACTCCCTTATGACCCAGCAATAGCACTGCTAGGAATTTACCCAAGGGATACAGAAATGCTGATGCATAGGAGCACATGTACCCCAATGTTCATAGCAGCACTCTCCACAATAGCTAAAACATGGAAAGAGCCTAAGTGTCCATCCACAGATGAATGGATCAAGAAGATGTGGTTTATCTATACCATGGAATCCTACATGGCAATGAGAAAGAATGAAATCTGGCCATGTGTAGCAACATGGATGGACCTTGAGGGTGTTATGCTGAGCGAAATAAGTCAGGCAGAGAAGGACAAATATCATATGTTTGCACGTATAGGAGGATTAGGAGGAACTTGACGGAGGAACAAGGGGGAGAAGAAGGGGGGAAATGGTGGGGGAAAGGGAGAGAGGCAAACCATGAGAGACTCTTAAATGCTGACAAAAACTGAGGACTGATGGATGTGGGGGGGAGGGGGGGTGGGCATGGAGGAGGGCACTTATGGGGATGAGCACTGAGTGTTATGTGGAAACTAATTTGACAATAAACTATTTAAAAAAAAAAACAAAAAAACAAAATCTAACTGCTGACAACCACAGATCCATTTTTTATGTCAACAATACTGTCATTTCAAGAATGCCATATAAACTGAATCTTACCATATATGACATTTTGAGATTGGCATTTTCATTCAGCATATTGCCCTTGAGAGCCATCCAAGCTGTTACTTGCATCAATAGTTTGTCCCTGCTTTATTGCTGAGTAGTATTCCATGGTTTGGATGTAATGTAGTTAAAATGTTCACCCATTGAAGAACATTTGACTTGTCAACATTTGTCTATTACAAATAAAGCTGCTATGGTCTTTCATCTAAAGGTTGTATGGACATAAATTTTCTCCAACAAGGAGCCTGCTTTGGATCTTCTGTCCCCCTCTCTCTCTGCCCCTCCCGCACTCACACATGTGCTCTCTCTCTCTCTCTCAAAAATAAATAAATATTTAAAAAAGAAAGCTGAGAAAGTTCTCTGCTCTTTAGGGCTCCAGTGATTAGATTGGACCCATCCAGATTATCCAGGAAAATTTCCTTCTCAAAGTCCTTAATCTTAATTACATCTGCAAAGTCCCTTTTGCTAAATAATGGGACAGGGGCGCCTGGGTGACTTAGTTGGTTAAGCGTCCGACTTTCACTTAGGTCATGATCTCGCGGTTCGTGGGTTCGAGCCCCAAGTCAGGCTCTGTGCTGACTGCCAGTTCAGAGCCTGGAGCCTGTTTCAGAATCTGTGACTCCCTCTCTCTCTGACCCTCCCCTGCTCACGCTGTCTTTCTCTCTCCTAGAAATAAAAAAATATATATATTTAAAAGAGAAAAAAAAATAATGGGACATATTCACAGGTTTAAGGATCAGGTTGTGAACATGGGCACTACTATTCTGCCTACACAGAAAGTGTTCAACTATTTTCCAGAGTGGCTCTGCCATATTTATAATCACAATAGCAGTGTATGACAGATCCAGTCTGTATACATCCTCATCAGCATTTGATACTGTCACTATTTATTCTCCATTGTTATGATAGATGTATAGTAATATCTCATGATTTTAATTTGCATTTCCTTAGTGGCTAATGAAGTCAGACGTCTTTTCATGTGCTGAGTTGCCATCCATATGTCCTCCTTAGTAAAACATCGTTTCATGTATTTTATCATTTTCTAATTATTGATTTATTTTTGGTTCAGTTGTGAACAGAACTTTATATATAGTTTACATAATCTAAATATGAGATTTATTTATCATATTTATTTCTCATAATCCTTTGTGATATGTATAATTTGCAAACATTTTCTCCTGCTCTGTCGCTTGTCTTAATATTCTCTTAACAGGCTCTTTTGCAGAGCAAAAAAATTAAAAAGCTTTAATTTTGATGAAGACTGTTCTATCAGTATTTTCTCTTACGATCATACTTTGGGCATCACATGTAAGACATCTTCATATGGCCATGTGTGCTGAAGATTTCCTCCTATGTTTTCTTCTAAAGGATTTTGTGTGGGTGCATTTTGTACTTAAGGATGTGATCCATTCTGAGTAAATTTGTATATAAAGTATACACGGTTCGTTTTCTTTGTCCATGAATGTCCAATTGTTCCAGTACCATGAAAGGATATCTTTCAACTGAATTGTTGCTCCTTCACCAAAAATCAGTAAGACATACTTGAATGAGACTCTCTCTCAGATCTCTTTCTGTTTCACTCAAATCTGTATCTATCCCTCTGACAATACCACACTGCCTTGATTACTGTGGATATACAGTAATGATTAAAATCAGGGGGACTGATTCCTCCCAGTTTATTCTTTTTCAAAAAGAGCAATGAGTGGATTCCAGACTTATCAGACATTTACACATACTCTAAATGTTCTTTGATTAAAATAGTGATGTATTGGCAGATGTACTATTAGAATTTGCTGGAAAATCTGTAACTAACCTTATTGCATATTGAAATGTAGAATACAACACCAAAAAAAATCTCAGATCAATAGAAAAGATAGACATTTGCATTAGTGGTTTGGGAATAGATGGAAAAAGAGAAAAAGTGGTGACCCCCTGTATGTGCACCAGGTTTTCAAATGGAATACCAAATTTTAATGAAATCATGAAAGTGTCAGAAGAAAATATGGGTAAATCTTTCTATAACATGTGAGCTGGGAAACCTTTTAAATCTATTATTTAAATTCCAGAAGCAACAAATAGAAATAAAGATAGATATTTTGATTATATTAAAAACGGACCAAAAAATATGATATTCAGAGTAAAAGGAAAATCACATGCTAAGGGAAAAAAGACTAGTATTAGTGAGACAAATAGATTCTGGATTTTCTTTTTCTTTTTTTAATTTTCATTTTTTGAGAGAGAGAGAAAGAGAGTGAGCGAGCACATATGTGCACAAGCAGGGGAGGAGCAGAGGGAGAGGGAAGGAGAGAATCTAAAGGTGGCTCCATGCTGAGCATGGGGCTCAATCTCATGACCTCATGACCAGGAGACCATAACCTGAGCTGAAATCAAGAGTCAGATGTTTCACTAACTGAGCCACCCATGTGTGCTGAAATTCTTGATTTTTTTTAACATAGAGCTTTCATAGGGAAGAAGAAAACCAACAATTTCATGGAAAAGGAGGCTAAAAATTTTACAGAAAAAGAAAGGAAAAGGACTAGTAAACCAATGAAAAGATGTTCAAATTTGTTTATGCAATATGAGAAATGCAAATTAAAATTATAACGATATATTATTCCTCATCCATCAGAATGACAAAAATCTCAAGGTTTGCCAAGTTTGTCAATGAAGCTATACACTCTTGTATATTACTGGTGGAAACTCAAAAGGGTACAATCTCTTTGGAGAGGAGTTTGGCAATACCTAAGAAAATTACATATTCATAGTTACTCTTGGACCCAGCAATTTGTCCTCCAGAAAATGTACATTACAGTGATTGCAAATTCCACAAAATATCATGTATCTTATCACTGCTTTGAAATTTTCATAGTTTTAAAGACTCACCATTTGATCTTGTTATCGAATGTTTATGTTAAAAAGCAAATATACTATCATATCACTAATTGGTTTTTAAAAAATATTTTGATACCCTTCTTTCATGTTATTTGAAATTCAGAATAAAATAAGCATCACTCTTAGGGGTGCAGCTCTCATAATCTCATAAGATCCCTCCCTCCACCAACACACATATATACGTATACAGACACAGTTTGAAAAATTTTTAGACTGACTTCCAAGTGAATATATATCATTATGGGGTGAGAGAAGGCACAGCTTGGGCTAAATGTCAGGGAAAAGTACTGGCACCAGTAAGCTGAGGACTATGGATATAATTAAGTCATAAGGTTTTGAGCAACCTTCATACAACCTTTCTGAAGTGGAGAGCAAAGAAAATCCACCCTCCTATTACAAGAAAAGACAGTATTTTGGTCTGAATTATTGAGCTTGACTATTGACCAAATTCAACAGAATAGTTCTTACTCTGAGTAGTTCTCTCTGTTGGCCTAATTTTAGGTTGGGACATGAAATGTTAGCACTGCTTAATGTACTGATGAGTGAAATGTGCATACTGGAATTGGGCAAGTAAGTCTAAGGTGCAAAATTTGAGAAGCATTTCTTTAGAGAGAGTGTAGGTCCAGGGCCTGCCCTCAGAGCGACTGCTCCCCGGGTTTTGTGCTCTAAGCATCTTACTCACCTCGCCTTAGTTGGAGCTTTGAAACTGATGCCCATGGATACAAAGCGTTTAGTTAGTTCATGTGACAGAACTAGAGTTAGTGTTGGTGACAGAGCTAGAACTAATACAAATCTGGAATCTTCCCTCTTATAATAGGCTCCCTTCACCCTTGGCACTGCTCCAAGGAAATTCTCTTAAGACCCTTAGCCTGAATAAGACCTTGAGCCCCAATTTAGTCTGGCATGATGAGCGTAAAGAGCCCAGTAAGACCTCATCCACAGAGCCCAGTAAGACCTCATCCACACGAGATAATTACACTGTTTAAATGGAAAAATGTTTACAAGGTGAATCAACAAGTAAACAAGGAAAATGTTAATCCTTCATAAAGGAGACCAAGAAACTTTAAGTGCTAATGAAATTTTTATGAACAGAGCTATTATAAGCCAACAGTGAGTTTGCTAATTTCCAAACAACAAAAAAAAATCTACCCAGCAATCCTTATTTACCCAAGAGAAACAAAAACTTTTGTTCTCACATATTTATAATCCTTTGCTTTTCCTAATCACAAAAAGTCTGAAAAAAAAAAAAACCCAAATGCTCTTCAAGGAAGAATGGATCAGTAAATTATGGTATGTCAATACAGAAATTAACTTAGATGGATCTCAAATGCATTGTCCTGAATGAGGGAAGACTGACTCAGAAGACTCTTTACTATGATCCATTGACATTTATATGACATTGTGGAAAAGGCAAAGTTATAGGGGGAGAAAATAGACAGTGGCTGCCAGGGCTGGGGTTTGGAGGAGGGGTTGAGAAAAAAGAGATATGGGGAATTTTTTGAAGTGTTAGAACTCTTTTGTGTCTTGTTTGTCATGGTGGTTCTTACCTATATGTATTTGTCAAAAATCATAGAATTATACACTAGCAAAAATAAATTTTACCACAAAATACCTTAATAACTTTTTCAGTATAATTTGTTCCCTTGTATGTCTAACTATTTCATTACGTGCATCTAAAAAAATATTCAGAGAAGAGATCCATAAGCTTTATCAGACTGTTGAAGGGGTTTGTGAGAAAAAATTTTAAAATATTAAGAACCTTTCCAGTATGGTATGCTACCCTTGGCTATTGCCTTGTATCTTGTAAATCCCAAGTGTCAACCAAAAACTCTCATCTCTCAGCTGTTTGTCATGGATGTGCAGACAGGTGACAGGATCACAGTGTGTGTGTGTGTGTGTGTGTGTGTGTGTGTGTGTGTGTGTGTGACACAGAGGACTGGCTTTCATTCCTATCATGTTGTGTCCCTGGCTCAACACTACCCTGTCTCCTGTGTTCCCTTAGAGCTTCACCCAGTGGTTGTCTCCCTCTTGATTCCTGGGGAGATATCCCTGGGCAGACTTTTCCGCTCTACATTTTGTGCTCTTATTTTCAGCCTGTGGCTTGTTCCAGTAATCTTCAGTATCCTGTTTGTTCTTTGACGCTCTTAAGACAAAACCTGAGGACTCATGGATGTGGGGGAGAGGGGGGGTATGGGCATGGAGGAGGACACTTGTGGGGATGAGCACTGAGTGTTATGTGGAAACTAATTTGACAATAAACTATTTGTAAAAAAAAGATAGAAAGAAAGAAAGAAAACATTAAAAAAAAAAGACAATACTTTCTGAACTTTTTCACCTTTTTTTTTGTTGCTAATGAAACTATTAATTTGAAACACCCAGTCTGACACTGTATAACCATGTTTTTTTTTTTAATTTTTTAAAAAATGTTTTATTTATTTCTTTGAGAGAGAGAGACAGCGTGAGCAGGGGAGGGTCAGAGAGAGAGGGAGATACAGAGTCCGAAATAGGCTCCAGGCTCTGAGCTGGCAGTCAGCACAGAGCCTGACGCAGGGCTCGAACCCACGAACCGTGAGATCATGACCTAAGTGAAAGTCGGATGCTTAACCAACTAAGCCACCCAGGCGCCCCTGTATAACCATGTTTTAATGGCATTTCAGTTATCTGGTATTTTATTGTAGTTACTGTGTACTATTTCATCGAATTGCCTCTTTTTAAGAACAAATCTATGTTATTCTGAGTGAATGGACACCAATGATAGAGAATGATTGATTCCCTCCATGACTGATTAAATCTCATATTTGCTGATTCAGTTCTAAATACTTATCCAACTGTATTTCTAGTTGATGTTTCAGTCTTGACAAGATACCATGACCCATCAGAATAAAAAGCTTTTAATAAACTATAGATAGAATTTTGAGATTAGACTTTTATATTTTAAATACTATTTCTATGCTGGTCCCCAGTTCTATTCATCTATGGGGTTCTTAATTACACTTCCAATCCTATTAGGAAAGAAGTAAAAGTAATTCTATGCCTCAAAAGGTCTTTTCTGAGCTCCAGAAATATGTTGTGCAGTGAGATTGGGAGATTGGTGGAAGTCCTTATCCATGTGTTCCTAAGATAGCATCATGACAGTGAAGTAAAAGGCAATTTTTCACATCTATGGTGTTATGTTGAGACCATAATGAGGTAAAGGCAATCAGGGGAAAAAAAAACCCGAGAAGTTAAGAGCCAGAGCCTAGATCCAGCCAGGAACCTTGAGGAGATAGATTTTTCAATCACATTTTGGAGATCTTTCTAGAAGCTACAGTTATTTAAAGATAAAACTTTCTCTGCTGCAAGTAGTTCTGATCTCTTCATCAGCACAATGCTCTGCCCAGGCTGCATGGCCGTTCCCAGAGTGGTTTGGGAGGCAAGTTACAATCGCAGGACACATTGGGCTGTGGCCACAAGGGACCTCTCCAACGCCAAGAATCAGCGAGTCTCCCAAACTCGAGAATTTGGGAGGCTTGACTTTTTTTAGCTGTCTTGTCTAATGTAATCTAATTAGATATTAGTTGATAATCAGATTTTATTTATCCTCTTTAAATTTCAGAGTTTAGTTAATCATACTACTTAGTTCTTGGTACAGCATTTCCTCTGGTCTGAGCCAAGCTCTTATTTATTAATTCAATGATTTATTTATTCCCTCTTATTTCTACATAATCTGTTCCCATTGCCTTCTCTCACATTAGGCAAAATTCTAATATATTTAATATGTATCTTCCTGTTTGTATGAAAAACTATATCCTTGCAAAATAGTTATTCACTTTGCAAAATGCATATTGTTGTTTTTTACATGCACTCATTTTCAATTTACACTAATGATAATCTCATTCGGTTTCTAACTTTATTACCAAGGACTCATTCTTCACTATCCATCCATTTTGCTATATTTGGTTCATTGCTTCCAACCATGGTATAGCCCTTCATGGTGTGAATTGCACCATATTTGACCAACCCACTCTCTATCTCCAAAAATAAAATGAACACAGCCTCATCTGTGTCCTCTTTTGGACTTGGAAATAAAGGCTTTGGCATGTGTATTAGTCAAGGTTCTCTTGAAAACAGAACTGAAAGGGTGTGTGTGTGTGTGTGTGTGTGTGTGTGTGTGTGTAGAAATTCATTGTAAGAAATTGGCTCACATGATTATGGAAGCTGGTAAATCCCAAGATCTATAGGGTCTAGAGATTCAGGAGACCTAATGCTGAAAGATATCAGGATCAAGACCCAGGAATAACTGATGTGTTTTAGTTCTAGTCCAAAGGCAAAAACAACAACAACAACAACAACAACAACAAAAGCTGATATCCCAGTTTTAAGGCTGTCAGGTAGGAAAAATTCTCTCTTACTCAGGGAAGGATCAATCTTTTTTTTTTCTCTCTCTCTCTTCAGGCCTTCAACTGATTAAATGAGGCCCACCCACATAGAGGAAAATCTGCTTTACTTAGTCTATGAACTTAAATGTTAATCTCATCCAAAAACAACCTCACAAATATACTCAGAGTAACATTTGACCAAATATCTGGGCATCTATAACCTGGTCAAGATAACACATAGAAATAACTATCACAGCATGTAAAACCAGAAGTGTAAATGCTGAATCAGCGTTGTGTACCCTTATTTTGATCGCATACTGTCTGCTTGTGTACCCTTATTTTGATCGCATACTCTCCCAATTGGTATACTTAGTCTTCTCCCATTCACAGTGAGTCAGGGTTTACTTACAGGGTTCTTAATCCCTGCTAACACTTAGCATCATCAAGCTTTCTAAATTTTCCAGTCTACAAGGTTTAAAGAGATACCTTGAAGTTCAAAGAGATATCTCTGTTGTTTTGATTTGTATTTTTCATATTACTAATGAGTCAGAGCAGCCTGTCATGCATAGGCTATCTGGTCTTCTCTCCCTAATTGTGATTTTAATGTATTTAAATTTCTAATGTCTCTAAGTGATTGCCACATTTCACTTGTTATTTATTCGTATTTTCTAATTTTTCTTGTTCAGTCTTGCCCGAGGCCTATTTGGTTAATCTTTTCAAAAACAAATGTTGGTTTTTCTTTAATCTTCTCTATTGTTTTTTTGTTTGTTTGTTTTTTTCAAATACCCCCCACTTCTTATAGTTCTCTCTTTTTTACCCTCTTTGAGAAAAGTAATGATGGCATATTCTACATAGGATCCCCCTAAAAACACAGCAAGGGGCCTGGCACATAGTATATATACAATATAAGATTGCCAGATGACTGAATTAATGATAAAATATATTATTTTTGAGGTATAGTGCCGGGAGCCGAACCGGCCTCTCTGGATGGCAATCACGGCAAGGAAGTGACAATGTTTGCAGCTCCTCCCATGAGAAATGAAAACTGGTATCTCCTTCTGCTACCATTAGCTCATGTTGGATATAAGCCTGCTGGTATCGACCAGGCCTCCCAATATTCCATATCAGACCCATATTCTGAATACAGATACCTCATAAGGAAAATCATATTCCTGCCTTTATAAAAGAGACTTTAGATGAAAGCTCTATGGGTGATTGTCAAAAGGCTCTTCCTATGGGCCTTGCAGACCCAAGGCTTAGATAATAGAGGGGGTTAAGAACACAAGAGTTACAACTGAGCCTGGCCCTGAGACAAAGAACCTATTTTGGGGTTAAGAGCAGAACATAGCTACTACATATATCTTGGCTAATTGGTGAAGCATGGCAGTCCCTTCCTCAAGGCCTGCATTCCACAAACACCCTCCCTTACACTGGCAACTGGGATGAGGATAGATAAGAGTAGCTAAAACATAAACCCAGGTGCAAAGACTGACACATTTAGGGCCCCCATGTTAGTTTTCACAAATAAACCAATTCAGAAACATTTATCTTCTTGAGAGCCAGACAGAATAACTCCTAGCTTATCTATATACAATTTAACTTGTATGTTATGCTGTTTTTCACTAAGAGCATTCTGTTATTTCCTTGGTCGAAATAATTCTGTAATTGATATCACAAAAGGCCTCCCGTTGTAAGAAGTTCCTTTCTATGACTTCATCTTGTTGCTGAACCTTTAAATAAAGATACAAAAACCGATGCCTGCCTGGTGATCTGAAAGAATCTCGGGGCTCTCTCATTCTCTTTCGCCGACACCATCCATCCTTCAGGGACCCCTGGACCTGTCGGAGCCGGCGCGGCCTCCGACAGTATAGCAATTCGTTCTATTTTCTAAATTGAGTTTTCTGCAGCGAAAATATGGGTATAATGACGTAGGTATGGCCAAAGGGGAGAAATAGGACAAACAGCTTATATTGAATGTGCCTCTCTAAGGTTTGATTATATCCACTGAATGCAAACAGGCTTAGGAATATGGAGAGTGAGGATGGCAATTCTCTCTTCCAAAAATAATACCAAAGGACCAGCGTACACTGTGCTTTTTCTAAGACATTTTTTTAGAGAAGTTTTAGATTCACAGCAAAATCTAGGGGGAGGTAGAGAGATTTCTTACATACCTCTGCTGCAAATATGCACAATCTCTCCTATACCAACATCTTCTACCAGAGTGATATATTTGTTATAATTGGTAAGCCTACATTGAAACATTATCATCATCCCGAGGGCATAGTTTACACTACAGTTCACTCTTGGTGTACGTTTTATGGGTTTGGACAAAAGTATAATGATATGGCTATATCATTGTGGTGTCACACTGGAGGGTTTCACCTCCCTAAAATCCTCTGTGCTCTGTATATTTGTCCCCTTATCTCCCCCAACTCTTGGACATCATTGATCTTTTTGCTGTCTTCAAAGTGTGCCTTTTCCAAGATGCCATATATTTGGAATCATATTGTATATGGCCTTTTCAGATTGGCATATTTCACTTAGAGATAGTCACTTAAGGTTCCTCCATACTTTTCCTGGCTTCAGAGTACATTTCTTTTTAACACTGAATAATATTCCATTGTCTGGATGTACCACAGTTTAGTTATCCATTTAGGTACTGAAGGTTTCAGCAGTTATGAATAAAGCAGCTGTAAACAACCATGTGCAGGTTTTTGTGTGGACATAAATTTCCATCTCCTTAGGACAAAAACCAAAGAGCACCCTGGCTGGATGATATGGAAGAGTGTATTTCATTTTGTAAGAAACTACCAAACTTTCTTCCAAACTGGCCAAACCATTTTGCATTCACTCTAGCAATGAATGGGAGTTCCTCGCCAACATTTGCTCCACATCCTCACCAGCGTTTGATGTGTGTTTTGGATTTTTCCCATTCTAACAGGTGTGTAGTGGCATCTTGTTGTTTTAATTTGCATTTCCCTGATGAAAGATGATGTGGAGCCTCTTTTAATATGTTTATTTACTGTCTGTATATCATTTTTGGTGAGGTATCTGTTGAGGTCTTTGGTCCATTTTTTAAACTATGATGTTTAATTTCTTATTCTTGAGCTTTAAGTGTTCATTGTTTATTTTGGATAGCAGTTCTTTATCAGATGTGTCATTTGAAAATATTTTCCCCGATCTTTGGCTTGTCTTTTGATTCCCTTGACATTGTCTCTCACAGAACAGAGTTTTTAATTTTAATGAAGTCTGGTTTATCAATTATTTATTTACTAGATCATGTCTTTGGTGTTGTATCTAAAAAGTCATCACCATACCCAAGGTTATCTAAGTTTTTGCTTTGTTATCTTCTGGAGGTTTTACACTTTTGTGTTTTACATTTAGGTCTGTGACTCTATTTTAATATTTTTTGTTTTCTGTGAAAGGTATAAAGTCTGTGTCTAGATTCATTTTTTTGCATGTGGATATCCAGTTGTTCCATCACTGCTTGTTGAAAAGACTATGTTTGCTCCATCGTATTGTCTTTGCTCTTTTGTCAAAAATCAGTTGATTGTATTCATGTGGGACTATTTCTGGGTGCTCTACTCTGCTCTGTTGACTTATTTGTCTATGTTTTTGCCAGTACCACACTGTCTAGATTATTATAGCTATATAATAAGTCTCAACTTGGGTAGTATCAGTCCTCCAACTTTGTTCCTCTCTTTCAATATGGTGTTGGCCATTCTGGGTCATTTGTCCTTTCATGTAAATTGTAGAAGCATTTTGTCAATATCCACAAAATAACTTGCTGAGATTATGATTGGAATCACACTGACTCTATAGATCAAGTTGGAAAGAACTGGCATATTGACAATATTGAGTCTTATTATTATGAATATGAAATATCTCTCCACTCATCTAGTTCTTCTATTGTATTCATCTGAGTTTTGTGGTTTTCCACATATAGATCTTAAATATATTTTGTTAGGTTTATACTTAAGTATTTCATTTTGAGGAGTGCAAATGTAAACATTATTATATTTTTATTTTTTTTATATGAGAAAGAGAGAGAGAGAGCACGCATGAGTAGGCTACAGGGGCAAAGCGCAGGGGGAAAGAGAGAGAAATAATCTTAAGCAGGTTCCAGGCTTGGTACTGAGCCCAATGCAGGGCTCAATCCCATGACCCTGGAATCACGACCTGAGCCAAAATTAAGAGTCAAAAGCTCAACTGACTGAGCCACCAAGGCATGCCAATATTATTGTATTTTTAATTCCAAATTCCACTTCTTCATATCTATAAATGTGATTGACTTTTGTTCATTAACTTTGTATCCTACAACCATGCCATAATCATTTATTAGTTTCAGGAGGGTTTTCTTTTGGATTTTATAGATGATATTGTCACCTGTGAGCAAAACTAGTTTTTCTTTCTTTTTCAATCTGTATACATTCCCTTCCCTTCCCTTCCCTTCCCTTCCCTTCCCTTCCCTTCCCTTCCCTTCCCTTCCCTTCCCTTCCCTTCCTTTCCTTATTGCATTATCCAGAACCTGCAGTACAATGTTGAAAAGGAGTGGTAAGAACAGACATCCTTCTCTTGGACCTAATCTTAGTGGGAAAGCTTCGGGTTTCTTTATTAATTATGATGTTCATACAGAGTTTTTAAAGAAGGCTTAATGAAAACTCTGATTACCAGAAATATAATCACCAATAGTAATGATGAGTTCTGTGGAGCTAACTTACAATATGAGGATCAGATACAGTTTTGCAGATCCCAAATCATGAGGATCCTAAACTCAGAATTACAGATAAAAATATGGCATAAACTTGAAATATCAAGTACTAGGGTAAATGTTTTGCACTAGGAATGCACAAGGAAGTGGATATTAAACATTAGCCAACAAGTTTGACAATAGATCTCTCCATTAAGGGAAAAATGGGATACCAAGGAACATTTCTGGCAATCACGTTTTTTAAATGAGAAAGAACTTTCCCAAGAGTACAAAGTCAAAAAGTAAGTTTTTTTCTAGCAAACTACCACAAAAGAGAGTCAACACACCAAAGAATATGAAAGTTGCTATCATGCATAAAGAAAAATTTCTGATTGGCTTTGTGCCAAAAAGCTTCAATTAAAATACCTAAAGTTCCTAATACATTTTTATCAAGGAAATGAGAATACTTAGTGTCTTAGTCCATTTAAAAAGCTTAAATAACAACATTTAGTTTTCATAGTTCTGGAGGCTGAGAAGTCCAAGATCAATAATTTTGAATCAAGACAACTCTGGGGTCTCCCCCCAAAAAGAGAATGGCTAAATGATATGCTAAATATATTATCTTCAAAAAGTAATGCAACATCAAGAAAGAAGGAGGCCATACAAAGGACAATATTGTCCTGAACTTCCATTTAAAACAATGAAAATATGACACACTCTGGCACAATTGCACAGTGACTAGACAGTGGAAAGCAGGGTTGCAATTGGATTCTGCTGCATGGGTATATGGTCTGTGCTGCATATAAAACCACTTATTCTGATGCTTAAGACGGTCTCAAGCTTTTCTAAGTGAACTACAGGTCAAAGCACAAGTCACAAACCACAAGCCAACCTACTAATCTAGAAGCACAATCAGAGACCAAGAAAGAATATCAAGATCTTTGCTATGTCATAGAACACCACCACCATACAAATATTAAAAGTGACACAAACAATACATTCAAAGTACTGCACTCTACAATTCAACTTAGCAACCCTACTGAAGGATCCTTAGTCTTTGGTGACTGCATTGATAAAGAGACTCCTTAGGGGTATATGTCATTCTGGGGACAGAAGAAGACTCCATCGTGAAGCTGAGAGGTGATGGTACCCAAGACATTTGACCTCATCTTCTGTAATGGTGGTCAGATGAGGAGAAGAGAGATTTAGTGAGAATTTCCCCTAATATGTAACATGTGCAACATTTTTGAGGTTATATTTTGTCTATGATACTTTTTTTTTTTTTTTTACCAAATACTGTTAGTGAAACATACATTTTTTTCCAGTTTGTAAATGTTTCTAGGAGTTGTAAGAAAGAAATCTTCTGACAAAGGTGGCATATCCAAGTTAGTGACCTAGAGGACCCCCAAATTAAAGTACATTTTGAGTATTACACTATGATGTAGAGACCCTTAAAAAAAAGAGTCTCAGAACTAAGAATCCCAAATAATAAGAGAAACATTTACTATTAAAAATATGAAGTAGAAAAATTCCCCCAAATGGAAATATAGAATACCAGAAATACTGACTATAAAAATAGTGAGTATCAGAAATCTCAGTACTATAAATACTGAAAGATGGGAACAAAGAGTACCAGTGTTGGAAGTGTTCTTGAAAAGTCCTTCCCACCTACAAGGACTTGTACACAGGTTAAAATCTACAACCCACTTGTGAGTCCTCCTCAGTGATGTGAAATACCCTGGAAGTTATTATCATGGAAACCAAAGAGGTTTGCCTCTCCTTAACCTTTCACTAAATCCTCTTCTTTATCACATCTCTTATGGTGATATTGACCACCTGGTTTTCCAAACTAAAGCCTCTTTTGGGCAGATGGCTTGCAATGTTTTTCAAGAACAGCTTAAAAGCTGAAACACTTCCATTTTCCCATTCATTGACATGTCAATCTTTCAGAGAGGCTCTCTGGTTTCCATGATGAATAAAAAGAGTTACCAGGATGCACATTCTTAAAAAATAATAATTACAATTATTTTCTCCATTTGAGACAACATACAGCATGGGCTATGGAGAGAGGGGGTGTTTGGGGTCTCATTGAAAACCTGGGTGCTCTGTCCCACCAAGTGCCCAAAGGTACCTAAGCCAGCAGATGGAGTATCAAAAACCAAACACAGCCTAGATGCTTAAGCATCAGTAATTTTGCACCTTTTGAGAATTCTGCTCATTTGTCTCATTGATTTCATTTTGAAGCATGATGTCCAACATCCTTAAACGATGTCTCTGGTTCTTGTGTACCTCGAACAAGTCTCCGGTAATCTGTTTTAATCAATGAAGTGCAATTAACATTTCAATGTGGGCAAATAGAACATAGAATTTGAAGAGGACAAAGGCATGTATTACTATAACCAACTCTTTGGCCTTTGGGGAATTCAGCATTCTGAGCCTTAGCTCTTCCATTTCTTAAATGAGTACACAGTACCTTCATAACAGATGATGATGATGATGATGATGATGATGATGATGATGAAGTGTTAAAAGAATACCTGGCATGGTCCAGGAATAGCATAAGGGCTCAGATGAACATTGTATCTCAGCCTTGTGAGAACTCTGGCCTGCCACTGGGGATCTTGTCTGGCCTCAGATGTTGAAAACACTGCTCTGGGAGTCATCGGTCCCTTTCCTGCTCCAAACTCATTATTACCCACACTGAAGTCTGGGTTTAAACAAGCCTATGTGACTCTCAAACCCATTCTAGCAGCACATAGTCTCCAAGGCGTGAGGCTCAACATAAGTGCATTGACATTTACTTATGTAATTATGTCAATTACATATATTTTGCTATATATAATATATAGTATAACTATATATATATATTACACCTTCTATGTATTATATGTGTATGCTACTCTGTTGTATCTCCTCTATGGAATATAAGTTCCCTGAGGGCAGAGATCTTGCCTTGCTAATTCCTGCGCCCCAACACCTAAAAGACTGCTTGGCCCAAGTATGCAAAATGTTCCTTATACTGCATCAAATAGTTCTTCTAATAGTTTTCTGGGTGTTTGCCATGGCTCTTCTAGGCATTTCTATAAATGTTTGTTGAGTAAATGAGTGAACACATGCACGCATAAATTAAAACTTTGCAAATTATATTGGCATAGGTACTATGTGAGCTTCAGAGAGAGACAAAAGTACTATTTGGCCTATGATAGTTCTATGTTGACATTTCTTTCCTCCTGAGATATTAAAATGTATCTTATTGACCATGTTTCCAAATGGGGTACGCAGGTAAGAGGCATCCATTCATGAAGGAGCCTGACTTTTCAGGGGAATGCAGATGGGGGCAGAAAAGGAGGGGAGGCATTTTTTTTATAATGCAAACTAATCACCAGCCTTTTTGCAGAGACCACCTTAAAAATCCTTAAAATAATTGGATGCTATTTTATACTCTATTGATAGATCTCCAATAACTATAATTAAGTTTTTCCTCCCTAGGGAGAAACAAGTGATCAATGATATTTTCTAAGGCTTCTTGCAATTGTGTAGCAGAATGTATCTCTCAAATTCTGTAATTTGTGAGGACTTCAATACAAGACTTAATGAGGATTTGGAGACAGGCAGACTGCATAATCATCATTTAGCTGACAAAAAGAGTGTTAACATATCTAAAAAGGGTGTAAGGTTAATTGATATTTGGCAAAATGAAAGCCCTGCTTAGTATATTTTTCATTCCACAAATTAGAGATTTACTTCTTGAACCTCATATCAGCATGACTTTGCTCATTACCTCCTCTAACATAAACCACACATTTTGGTTTATGTTTCCAATCCCAATTCAATCCCAAAGGAGCTAAAATGGAAGAGGAAACTAGAAGTGTTCTCTTAAATAGTCACAGAATGTAAGGTAAATTTGTAGTATAAAATGTATAGATTATTTATACATAATACAGAATTTGTAGAGCATGAAAATCTAGAGGGAAAAAGTAGGAGAAACAGAAGTCCACATACTAAGGCCAATATGTGCAAACATTTTGATGTTTATTCTTAACATATTTTAGATGTTATTGTATGTACAGCTTGCAAATTTTTAAAGTTTATTTATTTTGAGAGAGAAAGAAAGCATGAGCGGGAGAGGAGCAGAGAGAGGGAGAGAGAGAGAGAGTCCCAAGCAGGCTCTGCACTGTCAATGCAGAGCCCAATGTGGGACTCGAACCCACAAACCACAAGATCATGACCTGAGATGAAGTCAGTCGCAACCAACTGAGCCACCCAGGCATCCCAAATTGTGTAATTTTTAAAAACTAACTCTAGGAGTAATCCACATTTTAATGGTTAAATCATCCATCAGGAGCAGATTATAATTTAAATGATCATTTCCTTATTGCTGAGAATTTAGAATTAGTTTCCTTTTGCACTTTTATTAATGCTTCATTCAACATTTCTGTGACTATTGGTTTCTGAATTCAGGATAATGTTCTTACTCTTTAGTCCCACCAGTAGAATGTATGGATCAAAAATTCAGAGCAAATTTAAAACTCCTTTATCAAATTTCTAATATGTTTTTTCTTTAAAAAAATTTTTAAGTTTATTTATTTTTGAAAAAGAGATAGAGAAAGAGAGAGTAGGGGAGGGGCAGAGAGAAAAGGAGACAAAGAGAGAATCCCAAGCAGGTTCTGCACTGTCAGTGCAGAGCCCGGTATGGGGCTCAAACTCATAAACCATGAGATCATGACCTGAGCTGAAACCAAGAGTCAGACACTTAACTGACTGAGCCAAATTGGTTTCCATATAACACCCAATGCTCATCCCAACAAGTGCCCTCTTCAGTGCCCACCTCCCATCAACTCTCTCCCCCGTCTCCCATCAACTCTCAGTTTGTCCTCCCTCCCTCTCTGTTTGTAACTATTTACCCCTTCCCTTCTCCCATGATCTTTTGTTAAGCTTCTCCAATTCCCAGTATTTTTTTCAAAAGGGTCAGACCATGTGCTTTACTTCCCATAATAGAAATGCAAATATATTCCTCAACCCTGAGTCTTTCATGAGACATATTTCACCAGCCCTGACTTTAAACTTACCCCGGTTCACACCAGATGGCACCTGAGGCAATCTAAGAAAAATCTCTCTCTCTCTCTTTTGTAAATTTTTTTGGTCTTTTTTTTTTTTTTTTACAAATAGTTTATTGTCAAATTAGTTTCCACATAACACCCAGTGCTCATCCCCACAAGTGTCCTCCTCCATGCCCATCCCTCCTCCCCCCCACATCCATCAGTCCTCAGTTTTTGTTAGCATTCAAGAGTCTCTCATGGTTTGCCTCTCTCCCTTTCCCCCACCATTTCCCCCCTTCTTCTCCCCCTTGTTCCTCTGTCAAGTTCCTCCTAATCCTCCTATACATGCAAACATATGGTATTTGTCCTTCTCTGCCTGACTTATTTCGCTCAGCATAACACCCTCAAGGTCCATCCATGTTGCTACACATGGCCAGATTTCATTGTTTCTCATTGCCATGTAGTATTCCATGGTATAGATAAACCACATCTTCTTGATCCATTCATCTGTTGATGGACACTTAGGCTCTTTCCATGTTTTAGCTATTGTGGAGAGTGCTGCTATGAACATTGGGGTCCATGTGCTCCTATGCCTCAGCATTTCTGTATCCCTTGGGTAAATTTTTTTTAATGTTTATTATTTTTGAGAGAGACAGAGAGTGAGAGGCGAGGGGCAAAGAGAAGGAGATGCAGAATCCGAAGCAGGCTCCAGGCTCTGAACTGTCAGCACAAAGCCCAATGTAGGACTTGAACTCATGGACTGTGAGATCACGATCTGAGCCAAAGTTGGACACTCAACCGACTGAGCCACCCAGGTGCCCCCCATTCTCTCTACCTTTTTGCATTATATTTGGTCTAAGAGACCTAAAATCCAGTAGACTTCTGCTCTGCAGTGCATGTGATGCCAGCACTGGCTGGAATCACATCACCTACAAGCCAAAGATATACGGGATGAGGACCCAGAAACCACAGGAGGAAAGGAGGAGACTTGCAGAAGCCAGTTTGCATTGAGGCAAGAGGTCATGTGGCTCCAGAAGCAGGCAGAGCCTGAGATAGAAAATCATATCAGCCGAAAGGGTTTACACTCCCCAGGAGGTCTGGTTGCACTTTCCCCTCTTCTTATAATCAGCCTCCTGTTTCTTAAAGCTTCTCTGAGTGTGTTCCTGCTCTTTGCAACAGAAAATTCCTGACAAAGCACATGTCAGTGCCAAAAAGGGACAGCATTTTGTATATAACTGTTTCCAATTTCTCAAGAGCTTCTAGAGAAGCCAAATGTAATGGATATAGGATTACTGCTTCAGGGCACATCAACTTAAGAGCCACTTATTCAGTCTCTATGTATAAACATACACACACCATACACACATATATATGTACACAAACATATATATATGCATGTATGTGTTTTATGCATATACACATATAAGGGCATGTATGTGTGTGTATATGTATCTACATATACATATACACTCATGACTAGTTTTCTGATAGACTCAACAAAGATTTGAAGACCAATGTTGGCTACTGTAGGTATGTCTTGATTCTATCCTCTACTGTCCTAAAACCCAAAGAGAGAAAGGAGAAGCGATTCTATCACTTCACCTGCAGAAATATCATAAAAGAATGTAGACGAAGCTTGTAGCAAATCTATGGCTTAACCTAGAGAATTTTAAAATTAGCTTCCTGGAAAAAAGTAAGGGAGGGTGATCTCATGGCATTAAAACAATAATGCCTATAATAAACCATTAATATGCTACACAATAGGTTTTTTTTTTTTTTCTGCATTGGAATTAGCAGACCGCTGATCCCTGGGATACAAGAACTTACAGGTTATGATTCCTCAGTGTGCCTAGCAAACACGAGGGTTGTTACGTGTGTGCCCCATGGATTATAGCTACAGCAGTTCTTCAGGGAAGAGATGAGCATACTTCCACCTGTAAGGGAAACAGAGGCACTGCTACCTGGTTAGCCTGTAGTCCCTCTGGTAGCAAGTGATAGAGCTGGAATATGAGCCTGGAGCCACCGGGACCCCAGGAGCCTGCACTTTCCCCTCTTCCATCTGACTTACACATGTTTCTATTTCCACTAAACCTGGAAACAGGAAAGGCTTCTATACTCAGAGTCTTTTTTGACTTATCCTTAAGCCAAACATATTTTTGTAGGGCTTGTTTTTCTATGATCAAGGATTGAAACCTATTCCTCACTCATCGTGTCCTTATTCCCCTAACTCAACACTCTGCCAGACTTCCTAGCTTTTGAAATTGCAGAATTTTGAGACTAAGATATATAATCATGAAGATAAAAGGCTGAATGGACAAGACTCTTAAAATATGAAGTTTCTGAACCATGCCCGCCTTTAGGGCAGCCTCACGGTGAAGGCAAGAGAAGTAAAGTAGAAGAGCCTTTCAGATTGTGTTTGCATTCAGGCTTTCCCTCCCCACCCCACCTCCACCATGACTGGTCAAAATGAGTCTTCCACTCCTCCAGATTCTGAATGTTTTTTAAAGTATCACTACTTCGACTCATCCATTCATCTACCTCTGAGTTCAAGGGAAGATTCACATAACTGATTTTTCTTACCATGAAACTTTTATTTTCTAGCCCGAGTAAATTGATGTTCATCGCCAATTGCCCACATAATCTCCAGGCACACTCATTCTACGTCGATGTGCTCTACAAGATGTATGGCTCCACTGTGGGTGAGATGGGGATGTAGTTACTGAAATGAAATGTAAAAACCGAGAGGAAAAATCACTGCCATGCTCCCTCACCCCATATCCAAAGGGTCACAGTGGAATTTATCCTCCAAAGTAGACTCTTAGGCTTTATCACACCCTGGGGCACCCCTTGGAGGGTGCTATTTGGAGCTGCCAGAATTAATTTTCCATCAATAAAACATTCTACTTTATTATATGTGTGTCTTAATTCATTCACTCATTGAGCAAACATTTATGGAGTGACCTTTATGTACTGGGCACTGTGTAAGTTGCTGAAGGGAAAAGATAATGAATTTTGTAAGAGATTCTGTCTGTTGTAGGAAGAAGGAAAGTGGACAATCATAGCGAGGGCTTCAGGTGGAAACTTCAGGGTGCCTAGAAGGGCACCCTCATCGTGTCCAAAGTGTATTGGAAGAGATTTAGACATAGAAGGCACTTTTGTTTTAGTATTTGCAGAATAAATTGGAGTCGGCATGCACAAAAGCACTAGAACCAGAGTCGATGGGAATGCATGATTCTTTTGATGACAGAGCCTGGTGCCAGAAGCCATGAGGAGAGTGTGGGGAGCAGCACAATGATCATGGGGGACCAACCATGCCCAGTGAGGCAACAGACCAGGGCCACACCATAGACAGCACCCTAAGCAGTGGTAAGAGCTTATCTTTACCCTGCTGGTCACTGACAGGGTGGGGCAAGACAAACACAGATGCCTCTCTGGTGGCTGTCAGGGCTGTATTTTCCCTGGTCCAGAGCTCATTATAGGTGGTGGATGTTAACTTCCAGATCCTGCAAGCTCCAGGAGAGGGCTCTAAATTCCTGGTTTGAAGGAGGAAATAAGAGGAGAAAAGAGAATCCCTGTTCTGCTATTTATTAACTGTGAGATCAGAACAAGTAAATTAACTCTCTCATACTCTGTTTACTTATTTGCATATTGAGGGTGAACCGGGCTGCCTTGATAGGTAAATATCTCAGTGTATAAAATGCCTTGCTCGCTGTCTTCGTGGAGATAAAGCACGCTGTGATATTTACCAAGATTCCCTCATCGCTGCCCCCTTACCCAGGCTTTCCACCTTCACCACCTGTGTCAATTCTGAGCTTGGGAGTCGAGAAAGCCACATCTCTAGCAATAGGCTGAAGATTCGGGAGTCAGTGTTTGAGAGGAGGCAAGCGTTAGGCTCTAGTGTGTGTGGCTGAGATCTCTAGTGTGTGTGTCCTTCTATCCTATTCCCGGCTGTCTGGGGGCATGACGATCAGCTTCCAGGTTAGTTTTGGGGGGAATTCAAGGGTCGAGGGAGCCTGGGCTCCTGATTCACTTCCTATGATTACTGTAATAAGTTGCCACAGACTCGGTGGCTTAAAGTAACATGGTTTAGTCTCTTACAATTCTTTGAGGGTTAAAAGTCAAAGGGGCCATGCTCCCTCTGATGGCTCTAGGGGATAATGTTTCCTTGTCACATTTTGGAGGTTGTCCCCATTCCTTGGCCAGTGTCTTCTTCCACCTGCAAAGCCCACAGAATAACATCTTCACATCTCACTCTCTCTGCAAAGGTCATGGCATTGTCTCTTCCCTTTTGTCTAGTCCTCAAATGTTGCTCTGCTCTCCACTTATAAGGATACCATGATCACATTTAGGGCCCAGGTGGGTCCAGATAATCTTCCTCATCTCAAGATCCGTATGTTAATCAACATCTACAAATACCTTTTTGTTTATTATTTGTTTCCTTCTTACTTTTAATTGTTAATTAAGTATAGTTGACATATAATATTCATTTCAGGTGTACAACATAGTGGATTTGACAATTATAAACATCATCACAGTAAGTGAGCAAGTCTATTTACCATCAGTTACCATACATTGTAGTCCATACAATTATGGACTACATTCCCTACGCTATACCCTTCATTCCTGTCACTTCTTTTTTTAATAACTGGAATTTTGTGCTTCCTAATTCTCTGTTTTGCCCTCTCCCCTGCCCCCTCCCTTCTGGAAACCACCAGTGTGTTCTCTTGTTCTGTATAGTGATGGGCACATTTCTAATTTTTGTTTATTTGTTTATTTTTTAGATTCCACATATAAGTCAAATCATATGGTATCTGTTTTTTTCTGTCTTACTTATTTCACTTAGCTTATTTCCCTCTAGGTCCATCCATGTTGTCACAGATGGCAAGACTTTATTCTTTTTTATAGCTGAGTAATATTCTTTTATATATATATAAGAATATATATATGTGTATATATAAGAATATATATATGTGTATATATAAGAATATATATATGTATATATATAAGAATATATATATGTGTATATATGTATATATATATAAGAATATATATATGTGTATATATATATATATATATTCTTCTGTATTCATTCATCTATTAATGGGCACTTAGATTGCTTCCATTTAAGGTAACATGATCACAAATTCTGGGTGCAAGAACCTGGAAATCTTTCAAAGCTGTTTATCAGCCCACCAGGGCTTGTTTAATGAGTAAAAGCCCTAGAGCCTGGGGCAGTTTAAGGGACGAGGGTGAGGCGGGTGAGGTACTTAGGGTGAACCTAAGGAGGCTCACACTCTCAGGGTCCTCCTGCGTGAGGAGTCAGCCCCTGAAAATGACCAGTCCCTTAAATCTTGGGCCCTTGGTGCCTTGCTCACCTCCTCCTAGCCCAGCTCCTAGGTCTCGGACAGGTTCGGTGCTTCAGCAAAGGCAAAGCCGAGCTAGAGCAGAGACAGGCGGGCATATGTCTCCGCAGCAAGACTGAGACAGTCCAGTAGAGCTCCTGCTGGCTCCAGGAGCGGGGATGCATTTGCTCGTGGGGTGGGGGCAGAGGGAAGAGTAACAGACAAGGAAGAAGGTATAGAGCAGCAGAAGGATTCCCCATGGTCGCAAGCCTAACACTTCACTCTAGCTACACCCCAGAGAGCGGGTTTCGCTCAGTCGAAGCCGGTCTTGGAGAGGCCTTGCTTCTTTCTGGGAATGGGATCCCAGGCCGGGAACAATGGGAAACAAGGTAGTCTCAGAGCTTGCCAGCATGGACTGCACCAAGCACCAGATGAAAACCGTCTGGGAGGTACTTACGGCAGGGAAGAGTGATGCTCAGAGGGCAGAGGGGAAACAACTGAACTTCATGGGGAATGAGGCCTCCTAGCGGAGGTGACACGCAGACGTCCTGCAGCATGTATGCACAGCCACAGCGTCTGGTCCGTGGACGCAGTGAGCAATGAAAAGTGTTCCTTCCCTCTTGGCTTGTCCTGCTCGGACCGGAATGCTGTTTGGGCAGCATCAGTTCTGGACTCCTGTCTCCGGAAAACTCAGTGAAGAACGGCACTGTCCGCAGACCCAGGCACGGCTGTCTTCCTCCACACCTCCTCCTTCTCTCCCTCACACACTCCCAGGGAGAGGACAGTGACTCATGCTAATTATACAGTAACAGGAGGGAAAAAAATACACTTTTTCTTTTTCCCCAGCAGCAGCTGGGACTTTCTATTTATTTGTCCGCTATTTATAACTCACTCAGACAAGGAGGTCTTATCTCCTCCCCCTCCCCCTCCTCCTCCTCCCCCTCCTCCTCCTCCCCCTCCTCCTCCCCCTCCCCAAATGAAACTTCTCTAGGGCAGATCCAGCTTTATCTAAATTGGATGGACAGAGGAGCACAGCATATAATCCATACTGAAAGAGATAAGGCTTTCTCCTTGTACTAGATGTAAAAATAACCAACGAGCAAAATGAGCACGGTTAGGGAAAAATTAATTTACTTGCCTGCCTAATTAGTAGATGCAGGATAAATGTATCTGCTTAGGTCCCTAATTATAATAATACTTAGCAGTTACATGAAACTCTTCATCATCAGAAACACCACCCTCTCCTGACACTAAATGATTAATCTTCGGCATCCCTGTGTGAGCATCTTATCTGAGCAACAGAAGTGTCGTGAGCTTGCAGGGATGTCAGGGGATCAGGGTGAGGTGCTGAGATCACTCCTTATCATTAAAGCAGAAGCTGCTTCTTGTGTCTGGTCCTTGGGCTTTAGGACCTGGGAGCCAGTGGATAATCTGTCCACTTGGACTGTCCACTTGGACCTCCCCGCTGCAGTGAGAAGTCTACCCTCAATTCCCAGAGAGCCTACCCATCAGGCTGTGTAGCTGGAACCCCTCCTTCTATAGGAAATAAGGCCCATGATGGCCCTTAGCTGAGGATCCCCCCCACAACAGGTGCCATCTTGGAGCAAGGAGCAGTCACCAGATGAGCCCTATGGGGTGCCTTCTGTCTGCTAATAGGCTGTCTCCTCACTTCTTGGGCTAATGTTCATTTGCTCAGTTCTACTTTTCCTTCTTCCTGTAGTGGGATCCGATTCCTGGCACTATTCATATCAACTCAGAACATGATAAGACCTGTGTTTCCCACCTTCGCCAGGTACCAGGAGCTCTTTGCCTCAAAACCCTGTGGCCTCACAGTCCCTGAGCCTTAGATCAGACACCACAAGCAGACACAATTTTAGCTTCTAGTGGATTTGGGTTTTCTGCTCTATCCTCCTGAGCAACGGGAGTTTTTTGCCCTCTGAGAAGGATATTATACTGCCCACTCCTCAGGCTTTCTTCAATCTGCTCTGCTTTTTTGTCTGGAAGCTCCCAGGATGCCTGCACCCTGGATCATGCCAGCTAGGGCAGGAGTCTTTGAGGCAGTCCAGGGCTCTGGTCTCAGGCAAAGGGAAAATATATCCCACTTCCCTGCCCTTTACACTAGATACTTTCTAGCGGCTGCAGAGGGAAGGGAAGGGAAGGGAAGGGAAGGGAAGGGAAGGGAAAGAACCCAGCATAAGCATCACTATGTTTTGATGTTTGATAGACCTTCAATAAAGTTTGTTTAAAAACTTAAATTTCAAATCATTTGCTCAGGCCTTATTTTTTTGTAACTTTCAGGAAAAAAAAAAAAAGGAACCATATGGCCAAGCTATGGTTGACTATGTAGCCAAGCTACAACCATAAGATCTTGCTTTTGTCTTGTAGTCAGGGGTGGAGAGAGGGGAGATCAATAAAAACAATCATTACTTAAATTGCAGCTTTATTGTATTTTTTCTTATTTTTATACACATAATAGGCCATATAAATATTGCTTAAATTTAAAATTCACTAAAGCTCAAAGCTACTATAATGGGATAAGAATTATAAGCTGTAATTATATAGCTTTGAGGCAATGTAATTATGCAACAGTTTTTGAAAAGAAAAGTGAACACAACACAAGGGATCTCTGTCATTTTCTTAATTTTGGGCTTTATGCTTAACCATGGAAGAAGAGCCAACTCCTGGATTTCTACCAGTCATTCCTCCATAGTTCAGTTAGTAATACAGTTTTGGTTAAATTATACAGGTTCAGAAAAGGGAGGAGGCAAACAGTTGGCTGCATTTTCCCAAATACGCCCATAAGTGAAGTGGTGGCTCCTAACCCCATTTCACAAATCAGAAATCTGAGCTCATGGGTTCTGTCTGATGCCAAATTCCCACAGCTTACTTCTGTCTGTCACACACTGGACCCGTTCAGAGCACCAGCCAAGATGGGGGAGGTGACAGAGAAAGCCTCTGAGGAAGGGAAGACACAGCAGGGCAGAGTGCCACCAAGAAATCCCTGAGGCACCAGAATGTGGGGGAAGGGCCACATTTGTCCTTCAGGGAACCTGGAGCTGGCATGAGACAGAGCTTTGGTTGGGTTTTATTAGATACTGACAAGAAACTAGTAGCCTATCCCAGCTCTCCAATAGTGGACTGGCCTCCAGAGTAGTCTGTTGCTGGAGATGACTTAACATAGGAAAGGACCAGACTTGTCAAGGATGATGTAGAAGAAATGCAATTTGCAAAGCAGATAACTGCTCCTCTGGAGGTCATTTCCAACCGTGAGGAGCTCTCACTCTCTATTTGAACTTTCAGTGTTGTTGTTTCCCAAGCTTAAACACATGCTTCCATTTCATAGATGTGTGTGTGTGTGTGTGTGTGTGTGTGTGTGGCCATAAATGAAACTTACGCTGAAGTCTATCTCGTGCAAAGGCCACACTACACAGGCGCACTCAGCAAGCTACCACATTTATCTGAGAAAGGAGAGATACATTGTATCTCCTAACCTGTGATTGGCTGATTAATTAAACCAGTGGGGGAGAAGAGCATGGTTATCCTACTTAGATTCATCAAAGACGACAATCAGCAGTGATGTTCTCAGTCGGGTAGCCAGAGGTTTTCTCAGAGGATGTCTATCTTATTTTCATAATAAAAATAGCCAACATATATTCCATATATTCCGTACCTTCTGCTTTTGAAGTGTATGCTGTATGTTGCCCGTATTGAATCTGCACAGCAAATTATTCTTGTTAATGATCATTCCTATTACACAGAACAGGAAAAGGAGCTCAGCTAAGATGGGTTGTGTACCCAAAGCCTGCAGTCTGATTCCAAGCCCTGATTCTAATGCACTTACCCTTCACTCTCTGCCCAAGGATAATAAGAGGCACCAGAACCCAAAGACTGAAAACACGATTCATTCTTGTAGGAGAAACTATTTTTCAGGTAACGTGGACCTGTCAGGAAGGTGGCACCATTTTCAGTGATGGAAGCCCTCTGCCCATCTTTGAGTCTGCGGCAGTCTGTCTGTCTTAGAATGAGCGCCCGCCAGCTTTTGCAGCTGCCTTTGCGAGTACGCATGCTGCAGCACCCTGTAGAAATTCCCACTTCACACCCAGACCCCACTGAAAGAAACTTCAACCTGGATTCTCCCCGCACCTCTTAATTACTCATCCACAGAACCAGCTTCCCTGAGATTCGTGAAACCTCCATTGGTCCTCGGCAATAGCACCTTAAGAGGTTGAAGACAAAAACGTTCTCTTTTTCAGAAAGCTAATTCTGCTTCACACGGACATATGCTGTACTGACAAAGGGCCGCAGGCCTTTCTCTCCCCAAAACTTTTAAAACAGAAGGCCTCTGTCCAAAATAGAAGTGTGTGTTGCACTGTTCCTATAAAAGAAGGCAACAAGAGGAGTCTCAGAGCCACAAACATTCTATTTCCAAGTTCAGAGCAAACAAAAAATATGTCAGCCCAGAGGGGATGGAATTGTAGGCAAGAGGGGAGCGAGACGTGCAAACTTTGTTCTATGTTTAAATCCCAACATATGGGCCATTTCTATTTTGGGATGACAAATACTGACTTCCATATTATGATAATTAATGATATAAAAAGAGGAGCTAAGCTGCATTTGAAGGTCTCAGTGGGCAATCCTGCTATCAGTAGTGTGGAGGCTGTGTGCCCATTTTGCAGATTTGATTTGAAGAAATCAAGTGGCACTTCCCAAAGTCACCCAGCTATTTAAAAGCAGAGTACAGATGAGAATCTGAGCCAGGGTATTCATTTCTCCTGATGAATCGCATTTTCTGGGATCAAATTTTAACAAGTTGGTGTACCTCTAAGACAAAACCTTCCCAGATCCCAGGTTGGTAGAAGACTCCCTGGAGGTGCTGAGCTGAAGGACAGATGTTGCTGAAGGCTAGTGAGGGGGACCTCACACCTGCACCCCAGTAGGAGGAACAGTGCTCTGTATGAGCCAAACTCAGCACTTAATAGACTATTGGGCCATTCCTATCAGTAGGCTAGTTGGAAATGCACTTGAGAAGTCAAATGAAACAAATCCTCTACATATTTCCCATGGATGAAAGTGGGCTAGTTCCCACAGAATATGTCACATGGTGCTACTAACATGTCTCTCTCCCAGAACCCCAGACTCTAGCCCTTCTCTGTGCCTAAACTCTATTCTCCTATTCCTCACCCAGGCTAACCTTTGACACAGGAAGTCAAATTATGACTGTAGACTACAGTTCCACAGGGACTTCCAGCTGCTCCAAAACTTAGGCCCTTTCAGAAAGCTCACTTAGCAGTTCACAAACTTAGGTGTAAGAAATTATAGCTTTCCTTTTAGTATTATCTTTTTTCTAATGAGACATGATTTATCAGTAGCTTGGAGTTCAAGACGATTGTAATAGTCAACTCAGCGATACCCATCACCTTTGCTTAAAGTCCTGTGTAGGTTTCCAAAGTTTAGCCTATATCAAGATTTTAGGATGGGATGGCAAGCCACTTGTACCAGTTATTTGCTTACTACGCAGCATATGCTCAGACTTAGTGACTACATTTGGTGTTTGGTGGTCAGTCCACACAGATGACTACAGTCCTAACCTTGGGGTCCTCACACACAGTTCAGCTCTCTCTGTCAGCTGACTATGGTACCTTTTAGAATGCAGGGACATGGTGCCAGTAACCACGCCACCCTGGCTTTGAGAAACTGGCCTTTGACATGGCCATGTGTTTCCCGATGCAAAGGGATGCTCTCCTTCACTGGAAGCTTCCTGTGCTAGAAAAACTCAGAGACTCTATTCTGAATTTGATCCCTTTGCTGGGCTCCATATGAGGGAACAGGCCTAGTTTCACTTGGAATTTTCTTTTTCATCCTCTCAAAAGTAGCAATTTTATCCAAAAGTTTAACTAATGACCCTGTCCCTGGTTCTGGCAAGTGGGCTCTCTTCTCTACTTGCATCTTTAAACTCATTGCTTCTAAAGTCATTCCAACAAATTTCAAGATGCAAATTTTCTTCCTGCCCGGACTTTGAAAATTCACAAAGGATGTAAAGAACGGAAGAGTAGAATGTGGGTGTGCACAGTCATGAGCAGGCGTGGTTTAGAATTTACTAATTAGGTCTTTTTCCTACCTTAATTGATCTTTTAGGTATGATCATGTGGCTGCTCTCCTTTATTGATGTGATAAATTACAGTGATCGATTTTCTTTTTTTTAAAAATGTTTTATTTATTTCTAGGAGAGAGAGAGACAGCGTGAGCAGGGGACGGTCAGAGAGAAAGGGAGACACAGAATCCGAAGCAAGCTCCAGGCTCTGAGCTGGCAGTCAGCACAGAGCCCGACGCGGGGCTCGAACCCACGAACCGCGAGATCATGACCTAAGCGAAAGTCGGACGCTTAACCGACTAAGCCACTCAGGCGCCCCTACAGTGATCGATTTTCAAACGTTAAGCCAAACTTTAATTCCTGGAGTGAAAATCCCAATTTAGGTAAAAGAATACATTTGCTTTACCGTAACTCTAGCTTAATTTTCTGGAGTTGATTTTTGATAATGTGCATTTAAGAATTTTGCACCTATATCCCTCAAGAGGTTGCCCTTCCTTGCAAACTCCTTGTTAGCTTTTGGTATCAAGTCGTACTGATCTCATAAAAAGAGGTGGTTGGGAAGGAATCCCTCTTATTCTATTACCTACACAACTTTGTTTAACATCTGGATCATTGCTTTCGTAGATAACCTGGTAGATTTCACCAGTCAAAGCTTGTCAGCCTGTAGTTGCGGTGGTTGTGTTCTTGTTTGGTGTGCACTGTATCTCCTAGAGATTGAATTTCTTTAATTATATTTCTTTTAGGCAGATTATTTATGTTCTTCGTGTCATGTGTGGTTACATTGTATTCTCTAGGAACTCATCGCCTCAAAATTTTTAAAATCGTTGGCAGACAACAGTTCAGACTGTCCTCTTACTACCTTTAAAGAGTGACTGTGGATGCTGTTGGGACAGTTTTCATTTCTAACAGTGGAGTCATTCATGCCATCCATACTTTTCTGTGTGTTCATTGCCTCTAGCAGTTTATCAACTATATGTTTTGAAATGGCTTTGCCTGTGCTTATTCTCTGTGTGATGGATGTAGTTTTGATTCTAGTATGCTTGTTCTACTGACTCCTGTGTCCTTCCTTCTACTTTATTTGGGTTTAATTTGATAATTTTGAATTTTGAATTTGGGTTTAATTTGATAATTGTAGAATATGAATGTGACTATAATCACAGCTCTTGTCACGTATCACGAATTTAAATACATTAAATACATTAAATGATAATATTTCTATTATCATTCAGTTCATGATGTTCAGTCTGTTTTTGTTCCAATTTCCATTTTTATGGCTTCTTTTTTAAATGATTATTTATTTTGAGAAAGAGAGAGAGAGAGAGAGAGAGATTACATGTGTGAGGGAGGGAGGGGCAGACAGAGGGAGAGAGGGAATCCCAAGCACATTCCATGCTGTCAGCACAGAGCCCGACATGGTGCGTGATCTCACCAACCATGAGATCATGACCTGAGCTGAAATCCAGAGATGGATACTTAACTAACTGAGCCACCCAGGCACCTGTCATGTTTTCTTTTAACTAGTGATTATTTAGAAGTGTACTGCTTAATTTCCAAACATATAGGAAATTTCAATTATTATTTGGCTACTGACTTCTACCATCACTCCTATCTAGTAAAAGAAAATATGTTATATCCTCTCTCTCTCTCGATTTGTATTTGTATTCTCTTTTTCTACTGAATCTTTGAAATTTGTTTCCAAAGGCGTTTTAAAGAATGTTAGTATCTAGCCCTTCTTTCCACAAAGAGCTTTTTTTTCTTTAAATTTTTAAAAATGTTTTATTTATTACAGAGAGGAAGAGAGACAGTGCAAGCAGGGGAGGGTCAGAGAGAGAGGGAAACACAGAATCTGAAACAGGCTCCAGGCTCTGAGCTGGGTGTCAGCACAGAGCCCGATGCAGGGCTCGAACCCACAAACTGTGAGATCATGACCTGAGCCAAAGTCGGACGCTTAATTGACTGAGCCACTCAGGCACCCCTCCACAAAGAGCTTTGAAAAGTTCAGTTACTTGGAATTTTAATTTATACCAGCAATTGGTCAATTTTGGCTTAATAGCCCATGTGCTCTTAAAAATGAATATATATTTTATTCCTGCTGGATGCATGCATTTAATCATTATTTTAATCAAGATTCTTGCTGATTTGTTGGATTCTTATTCTTACCATTAATAGAAGGGTAAGTCATTATCCCTTGCATTAATCTTGGTTTCATCTTTTTAGATTTTTTTTAGTTCTACCAATATTTGCTTTACATATTTTGAAGCTATTGAGGGTTAAACTGAATCTTCCTGAAAGATATCTTGAAGCCCTGACCTCTGGAACCCATGAATATAAAATTTACTTAGAAGTAGGGTCTTTGCAGATGTAAGTTAAGATGAAGTCTTACTGGGTTAGGGTAGGCCCTAACCCAAAATTGACATTTTTATAAGAAGAGAAGACAGACACAGGGAAGAGAGAGCCATGTGTAGACAGAGAGGTGCACAGAGAGAAGGTCACGGGATGGTGGAGGGGGAGACTGTATTGATGTGGCTGCCAGCCAAGGCTTGACAGTCACCACCAAGTATTAGGAGAAGGCAAGAAAGGATTCTACACAGAATCTCAGAGGGAGCATGACCCTGAAGACACCTTGATTTCAGACTTCCGGCCTCCAGAACCACAAGAGAACAAATTTCTGTTGTTTACATCAATCCTTTGTTAAACAGCAACCCTTGGAAACCAGTGGACAGGGTATGTTACTAGATGCGTAGAAATTTAAGGTTTGTATAATTTCCTGGTGAATTGAAACTTTTATCATTATTACGTACTCCTGTATAGCCATGCTTTTTACCCTCAAGTCAACTTTAATATTATTATTACTCCTCCTTCTTTCTTTTTAATATTCGCCTGGTATCTTCCTACATCTATGTTTTAAAATTTATTATTCTATTTTGAGAGAGAGTGAGCATGTGAACAGGGGAGGGGAGAGGCAGAGAGAAAGGGAGAGAGAATCCTAAGCAGCACTGTCCACACAGAGCCCAACACGGGGCTTGATCTCATGACCCGTGAGATCATAGCCTGAGCCAAATTAAGAGTCAGACACTTAATCGACTGAGCCACTTAGGCATCTTTTCATTTCAAACTTTGTATATTCGTCTCAACAGATTAAAAAAAGGTAAGTCAAATAATGTTTCTCATTTTATTGAATTACTTAGTTTTCTTACGTGTAATGTCAGATTTGGGGTTTAATATAACATTTTCTTATTTGCTGCTCTACCATCCCCCAACTCCTTTTTTCTAGCTCTTCTCCTTTTTTCAATAATTATTATTATTATTATTTACCATTTCCTGCATTGACTTTTATTAGTTTGTTACCCTAAAAATCTAGTATGCATACTTGACTAATTAAAGTCCAACATAAATCAGTACTTCTAACAGTTATTAGACAAGGCAAGGACATTATAAAACTGTGTCTATATTTAATCATCTCCTATTATACATGCTTCTTTGTTTTTAGATGTATTTATTTATTCTGAGAGAGAGAGTGAGAGAGTGAGCAAGAGGAGAGGTGTAGAGAGAGAGAGAGGGAGAGAGAGAGGATCCCGAGGCCGGTTCCATACTATCAGCACAGAGCCTGACATGGGGCTCTATCTGATCATGATCTGAGCTGAAATCGAGTCTGACACTTAACTGGCTGAGCCACTCAGGCACCATGCCATACATGCTCTTTTTAAAATTATTTGAATTCTATATATGTTTAACTCCCATATTATTACTGTTTTAATACAAAAAAAATTGGGGCACCTGGGTGGCTCAGCCGGTTAAGCATCCACTTCGGCTCAGGTCATGATCTCACGGTTTGTGGATTCCAGCCCCGTGTCAGGCTCTGTGCTGACAGCTAGCTCAGAGCCTGGAGCCCGTCTTCAGATTCTGTGTCTCCCTCTCTCGCTGGCCCTCCCCTGCTCGCTCTCTCTCTCTCTCTCTCTCAGAAATAAATAAAACATTAAAAGAAATTTTTAAAAAAATTTATCTACATTTTCCCCTTGTGTTGTTTTTTATTCCTTTATGCTCTCTTAAGCTTCTATCTGGGATTACCTTTCCCTTCCTCTTCAAAAACCTGTTTTAACACATGATTTAGGATGTGCTGGTTGGTGATAGAGCCATATAGTTTTATATGTCTATTTGTATTTGAAAATACCTTTATTTTTGTTTCATATCTGAAGGCTATTTGTATTGGGTCTAGCATCCTAAACTGCCAGATTTTAATTTTCTTTCAGCATTTTGAATATATAATACAATTGTCTTCCTTTTTCCTAAAAAATCATTTGCTGGCCTTAATGCTGCTTTAAATGAACATATCTCTTGACCCCCAACTCCAGGCTGATTTTAAGATATTTTTCTTTGTCTTTGGATCATAGTTTTACTATTATGTTCCTGTGTATGGTTTCCAAAGAGCTTTTTCTGTTTGCAATTCAGCTTCTTGGATGTGTGGTTTTATATGACTTGCCAGTTTATAGAAAATCTTAAGCCATTATGTACTAAAATACTGATCTTCCACATTTTCCCTTTCTGCTCTGTTCCTGGGAGTTGAATTATGCATATATTACAGCTTTTCACCATGTTCCATCTGCCTTTTACTCTATTTTTTTTGTGTGTGTTTTCTTTGCTTTTACCTTCCCATTTTTCAGTATATTTTCTTCTGACGTTTCATTGACTAATTCTCTCTTAACTTGTGATCAACTTGCTGATCGACCCAAATAGAAGTTTTTAAACTCAATTCTCTTTTTAGGTTCTAGGTTTTGCATCTCCCCTACTGCCTATACAGATGAAACACCTTGTCTGCAGTGAGAGATGATCATACAGTGTTGCCTGGAGGCACTGATAGGCATCCATGACAGTTGGGTAAAGCAGACAGAAAAACAAAATGAAAAATAAAAAAGGAAACAAATTCTCTGTGAGGGGCAGGAATATGTGTTAGGCATAGCACAAAAGCTGGAGGAGGTACAAGCTCACAAGGAAGGCCACATACTAGGAATGCAGGGATATGAGGCCTATCCAAGATTGATGCTTACTCAGAACATCAGAGAATACCCCCATCACCAGCTGCTCTCCAACAGGCTAATAAGTATAGAGTAAAAAATAACAGTGTAATGCTAGCTACCTATAGAACTGTAGGTGACAAATTCCTCCTGAAGCACAGAGCAGAAGGGAAAATACAGAGCCAAGAAGGAAGCAAACATTGAGAAATCACCTCTGGAAAACCAGACCACAATGTAAACCTAAGGAATCACTACAAAGGGATGAAGGTTACTTGGAGACAAAATTATTCTGTTTCCTTGTTGTGTATGTGGTTACATAAATCTATACATTGAAATACTCTCCAGAAAAGGATTAGTTTTGCTGTATAGTAACTAAAAAAATTTTTAAAGGACAAGAAATAAAACGTCTCTCACAAACAAAACCCGAGATAATTACATTGCTAATAGACCTATTCAATAAGAAATATTAATGGAAGTTCTTGAAACAAAAGGAATGCATAACCAACTGAGCCACCCAGGCACCCCCTAAACAAAAGGAATTGTTTGGAAATCTGGATCTAGAAAAAGAAGTGAAGATCTAATTGGAAATAAAATATGTAGTGGTAAAACAAAATTCATATTTTGAATTTATTTCTAATTGCTGTAGATAATTGTCATTCTGAAATGATTTTAATATATATGTGTTGTGTGTTTATTGCAAGTGTAAAAGTAAAATATATGTCAACAATATCACAAAAGATGGGGATTGGGAATATATGCTCACATAGTCCTGACACTCAATGTGAAGCAGTGTACTGTTTTTTCAAGGTAGAATGAGATTAATTAAAAATGTACATTTCAAATCCTTGGGCCACCCCTACCATATTTTAAATGGCATAAATAATAAATCAATAAATGAAATAAAACTCTCAACTTATCTAACAGAACTTAGAAAAAAGAGGACAGAAAGAACAGATAGAACAAATAGAAAATAGCCAACAGGGTGGTAGATATCAATCTAATCCTATTTATAATCACATTGAAGATGAACCATACAAACAAATTATTTAAAAGATTGATATTGTCAAACTGGACACAAACCAAGACCTGACTGTTGCTATCTACAAGAAATCACATTAAATAAAAAAAAAAAAAATAGATGAGTTGAAAGTAAAAGGACAAAAGAATATACCTTCCAAAGACTAACCAATAGAAAAAGCTGGAGTAGGTGTATTAATTTCACACAAAGTAGACTTTAAACCAAGGAACATTTTCAGGAACCAAGATTGACATTAGTTAATGATAAAACAGTTTAGTTGTCCAAGGAGACATATTAATTCTGAAAGTATGTGCATTAACAGCAGAGCTTCAAAACACATGAGGAGAAATTGATACAACTGAATTGAGAGCTAGAGACAAATCCATGTCTGGAATCAGAGTCTTCAACACTTCTTTCCTGATAGTACAAGTAGGCAGAAAATCAGTAGATCCCAGCAACTGGAAATGCAATCTGGACTTTGACTAATGACCCTAACTGTATTACAAATGTATAACATAACCACATGGAAGGACGTAGGCAAGAAAGAATCTGACCTAATTATCTTTTGGAAACAAGGAATTTAGCCAGATATATCATGAGGTTGAAAACAAAATGAACTGTAAGTAAATACTGTATTCTAATTGGTAAATTCGTTTCTCACACAGGCACAAGTTAGTCATACTGATACTACCTTACCTATACACTAAGGACAAAATAATATGTGTTTAGATAGTGAAACCCAGGTTTTTCACTGTAAGAGAAAGATGTAACAAATAAGTAATGAGGTAAGGTTAGAATGAACCCATGATATTGGACTGGAGTTGAATATATCAGTGTATCCTTATATTTTTTATTGTATGCACTTGGGCCCCCTGGGTAGCTTAGTTGGTAGAAGAAAAGACACTTAATGTATGCACAAATACAGAGATACATAAGTAAAAGTATACATATTTCTGGGAACAGAATGAAAGAGAGAGAGAGAGAGAGAGAAACAAACAGACAGACACCTTAGTTTCTAACTACCATTCTGGGTTCCTTGGGAAAGTGAACCATTCCAGGGTTGGGAAAAGATGCATAACAAGGTAAACCTGGAGCATCGTTTGATGCCAGAATTAAGGAAATGATTAAAACAGAAGAAACATGAAGTATGGGGCATATCAAAAGGTCACAGGAACCAATCTTAAAGAGCTCCTAGTGACCAAAGGTGAAATCATTTGAGCAATAAAAATTAAAAAAAATGGTAGTTTTAGGTCATAACCCCAAAATAATTGTGTAAATACATAACTGGATAAATAACTGAGGTATAAAGGGCCACGTGTCCTTACAGAAGAACCCCAATTGATAAACAGAGAAGAGGGAAATGTAAAGTTACCATTAAAATGCCACAATAATAATCACTGCAAACAAAATCCACTGACAAATGCTAAATTTAGTGGAAACAACATATATATATATATATATATATACTTTTTCAAGTGGGCTCCATGCTGTCAGAATGGAGGGGGGACTTGAGCTCATGACGCTGAGATCAGGGCCTGAGTTGAGATCAAGAGTCAGATGCTTAACCAACTGAACCACACAGGCAGTGATTTTAACATATGTCTACCAATTGTTTGATACTCCTTCCAGGGAGTGGTGGTTAATTCCTCATCCCATAGGTATGGGTTAAATGTAGTCATTCACATCTAATAAATAGAGTGAAAAAAGGGAAAAATAATGGGTTTACAATAGGGAAACTTGGCAGACACCATAACCAAGTGATCAATGTTAACATCACCTGTCATATCGGTATCACGAGGGATTGATAATGATGCCATATCAAGGGTTGTCACCTCTCAGATGTTCTTCCTCAAAATGTATAACCTCAATCTAACCATGAGAAACATCCAAACATAAATCAGGGAACATTTTATAAACTGAGCATTTCAGAAGTGTTAAGTTCACCAGACAAGTAATCATTGAGGAATTATCATAGATTGGATTAAGGATATCTAACAACTAAATGCAATGTGCAATGTAGGGTTGGATCCTAGAATTTAAAAGAAAAGAAAAGAAAAGAAAAGAAAAGAAAAGAAAAGAAAAGAAAGAAAAGGCATTACTGGGAAAACTGTGGAAATCTAAATAAAGTCTGTAACTTCATTATTAGTATTATTCTCATGTTAATTTCTTGGTCTTAATAATTGAGCCATGGTTATGTAAGATGTTAACATTAGGAGAAGTTGTGTACAGAAATCATCTTTGTTACTCTTCTCTAAGTCCGAAACTATTTCAAAAAATTAAAGAAAAAAGTGATATGTAGTCTAATAGTATTCTACTTTGGAAATAAAGATTCCCCATGGTTGATGGCCTGTTTAGTTGTCCTGTTGTGAATTATCACCCAATTTCAGTCAATCTTTGTGCTTTCCATATCCTAAGAATATAGAAATTCTCTTCTCACTATAAGTTTCTCTTTGGTGTCATCCAAGTAGGGGTGGGTTCAATTTGTTATGCCTTTTACCCAGCTGGATGTAGTTTGGTTCTTGTAAATGTGAATCATAAGTCTTACCAATTTAAAAATAAAAAAAGTTAGTCTTCCAATCATTTTTTACATCGTTCGGGCCATTTTGCTGACTGTCTCATAAAAGAGCAATTTTTTTTCCTTCCAAACTGTCGAATAGTCAATGCATCACACATATGCTAAGTCTCATTAAAACAGTGTTCTTGTATGGTACAGTGAGGCACTATAGGATTTGTATTCTAAATAGTATACATATTTACATATCGTATTGCATATTTTATTATGTGTCTATGCCTTTTGTTTTACTTGTGATTTATCCTACAATTAACATTTCACAATACATGTAGCTACATTCAGTGGCCTTTCTATGTTTCCTTTTTTAAGGCTGGCAGAATTCCAAACCAAATACATCCACAGTAATACAAAAGAGCTCTTCACAAAGTAAGTCGCAAAGAACACTGTTCTCTCAAGAAAGTCCCAGATCAAAGAAACCCATGATGAAATTAATGTGAAAAATTCTCTATATTATATTCCTTTCTTGGAGGTTTCAAAGCACATTAAAGTCCTTAAAAGTCTAATAGGAAATATAATTATTTGACTTAGAGATTCCTGGCTTAGTTTTTCCTCTGATACCTATCAGTTGTGGAAGCCAGTTGTGGAAATATTGTGCTCCAATAAACAATATACCATTAGGGTCAAACTGGAATACTGCAATTCCACACTGGGTTATAGCTCACAGTGGCCAGTCCAGGCATGAAAGCTTTCTGAGCTTACAGCTGCATAGATAGACAGATCCGATATGCAGATAGATTATAGGTAGGTAGGGAGGGAGGGAGAGAGAGAGAGAAGAAAGAAGGAGAGTAGATGGGTAGGTAAGAGCCACTGCTTGGATATATTTCACCAGTATCCCACCAAGTGAGGAGTAAGAGAAGGGTGGCAGAGGAAAGATACCGCGTTCAAGTGTTTTGTGTGATGCCTGAAAGATGACACGGGCCAAAGAGCAAAGCAAAAGTGCACTGTTTAATATTTGTATAGCATTTTATGGTACTTCTCACATGTGCTTCTTTTTGTGTGTTTCCATGGGACTATGTGCTTATAATTTTACTACTTGCCATGTTGGTTTAAGCATCATTATTCAGTAATGCCTTTTTCTCCTGTGTAAGCTCCAAGTGGTAAGATTAACATCATAGTCATCATTATACCATAAATTACTAGTAATGGTCTGATACAGAGTTGACAATAAATATGGCTTAAATGAATGAAATTTATAAACACACCTTATTGAGAGTTATATCTCATGGCAAAAGTATAAGAGAAGATGAATTTCTAGATTAAAAATTTAATAATGATAATGATCACATGATAATAATGTTATGCACTGAAAATTTAAAAAAAGATTCGAGCTTATAAAAAATGAATATTGAAAAGGTTAAAGTGAATTAAAAGGCAGAAATATTCTGCGGTTGTTTAAAAAATTTTTATTATTTTGAGAGAGAGAGAAAGCATGAAAAAGGGAGGGGTAGAGAGAGAGTGAGAGAGAGAACATCAAACAGGCTCTGCACTGTTAGTACAGAGGCCAACATGGGGTATGATCCCACAAACCACGAGATCATGACCTGAGCTGAAATCAAGAGTTGGACGCTTACCTGACTGAGCCACCTAGGTGCCCAGATATTCTGTATCTTGAAAAATAAATATCCAACAAAACAAATTAAAAAGGGTAAAATATACAAATAAAGTGAGAGGAAAGAAAGAAGTGACAGTAATTTCAGAAGAGATGTTTAATTTATAATAAAATAAAATGGACAGCATATATTGAATAATCTGAAATTTCATATAACAGATAATTTTCATAGAATGTTAAAAATTCAAAATACCTAAGTTATTACCAAACAAAGTAGAAAAACAGAAAAGATACACAGGAAAAGTGGCTCAGAAATTTGTTAAGCAGTGACCCACATGAAGTCCCATGTATTGTTGATTATAAAAGCTACTCCTTCTAAATATCCAGCAGCAGAAAATTTTCACACAACAGAAAATGATCTAAAACCCAGAAGTAACAAAGCAGACCAATTTGATTTATAAAGGAAAAATAATCCTGATATAAAAAAAAAATACCAGGATAATACAAGCCAAAAACAGATCAATGAATATGGATTTGAAGACCCTTAGTTCTTTCTTAATAGAAGCTTGTGTCTCACTAAAACAATTCTACCGTGACCAAATAAAGTTTAATCTTTCAAACATAAAATGGTTAAATATTAAGAACCTTACCTTAACAAAACATCATATCAGTTGATCAAATTGGAAAAACAAAACCAAACAAAATACACCTCAATAGAAACCAAAAAGCCTTGCTAAATTATTCAATTCTTTCTAATACATGGTATATACTGAGAGCCAATATTCAAGACAATCATTACCGGTGTGAAAGAATAAAGGCATTTCCATAAACATGAGGAATCAAGTAAGGTCAATTCTGCCATCACTGCTCTTTAGTATTTTCTGGATAATCAAGTTACTTATGTAATAACAACAAAATGACGATATTATTATCAAGCACCATTTCTTGAATATCCACTATTTTCAAGTTTTAGTCTTATATCTTTTATGTCATTAAAATGTCATATCTTCCTGAGGTATAGCAATGAGAAAAGAAGAGATGATATGACTTGCCCAAGGTCTGACAGTGCTGGCTTCAAACCCGGACTTTGCAGGGAAGTTGTCCTAATGATGTTTGGCAAAGGTAAGTGGACAGAAAATCAGACAATTCACAGGAGAAACAGGAACTAGTAAATATTTTAAGCAAGGACATGAGAAAAAAAGTTCACTTATAATCAAAAAAAGGCAACCAGTACTTTTTCTCACTTATGACTGGCAAAATAAAGTAAATATCTGATCCTAGGAAGAATAAGAAAATGCTTTTTCTTGTATAATGAAGGTGACCATGAAAATGAGAACAGAAAATGTCAAGGAATAAAAAATAACAATAAGTGTCATGAAGCATAAATAGCTTTTTAGTTTTTGACAGGATGAAATAAATTGTCCACTATTTGGGAAGGAACTATTATACTATATACGTTTCTATGTATGTAGGATTCATAGTAGTGAAAGGACACAATCTATTGTTTCAGTAAAAATGGAATGGTGGAGCAAGTTACAGTTGAGTCATCAAATAAAATGCTACATGCAATTGTTAAAATTATGTTTTCAAAAATCATGTAGGAAATTGATATACATTAATTTTAACTGAAAAAATGTGAAAAATAGAATGAACACTTTGATTAAAGCAACGATTTTAATTGCACATGAAACCTACCATGATATTAGGCATAAAACAACCAATGACACCCTTGAGCTGTGGCTTCTGGAGGGTTATTTAAAGGTAGGAAGCATGAGACACCTGGGTGGCTCAGTTGGGTCAGCGTCTGACTCTTGATTACAGCTCAGGTCATGATCTCAGGGTTGTGAAATCAAGCCCCAAGTTGGGCTGGATGCTGACAGCATGGAGCCTGCTTGCGGTTCTCTCCGGCCTCTCTCTCTTCCCCTACCTGCATTCTTTCTTAAAATTATTAAATAAACATTTTTTTTAAAAGGGTAGAATGCAAAAGTTACCAGTGTTCTGCACAATGGACATCTGTTTTCATATCAGCTTCTCCCTGCTAACGTTACTATAAAGCACTACTATTCCAAAGCTGCAGCAGAATGCTGATGATGCCAGAGACCCCACAGAGACAGTGCTCCCACTTTAAGGAGACAGAGAGCCACAGTTTAATCCAGCCATGAACAAGAGAGAAGCAAGACATCAGCAGGTTGCAGTGTGCATGGTAAAGAAGCCAAGCACTGTCAATGTGGTTTGAAAAAAAAAAAAAAAAAGAATGAAAATTGAGCAAAGATTAAGAACTGCAATCTAGACAGTTATTACAGATTATAGGCTTAGTCATTCTGAATACATCATCTTGTTTCATTCATATACCAAGTCATCGTTAAAACATTCACTAAACCAGGTGGGACCAGCTAAATAGAATCAAATTTCTAGTTTGGTCAAAATGCTTACTGACAGCTTCATTTTGAATGTGTAACATACTGGAAAGATAAAAGTAATGTTTGGAGAAATCTTTTATCAAAATTCTTATAACAGGATTCGTCATTCGGGTTCATGATTCCTTCTTCTCTGGTAACTACCCCTGAAACAAGAGGGAACCACCCAATCAGCCATGTCCATATTAAATGACTGCATCATCAGGCAGTTTTGATTTGTCCAGAATTGGGCACTGCAATCAAGATGGGTTTATCATATTTTGAGCTGAATCTATTTACTTTAACAACTGGGCAAAAATTTGATATGTTTTCGATATCAGACACCTTGGGTTAGATAAGCTCTTGTCTGATGTAATGTTTGATTCACTACTTTCTTTGATTCCATGAGATAGCAGAGTATGATTCCAAAAGTTCTCATTTATGCTCAAACTAGTTACAATGGCTTCACGTCATTTGACATAAAATAATTTTATATGTATGTATGCATGTATGTGTGTACATACACACATATATATCATATATAGGATACTGTATGTATGTAGGTATGTATATACTATATATGTGTATATAAATATGTATGTGTACAATATGGGTATATATTTAATAAAAGGCAAAAATGTATAATTGAAATCAAGTGATCAAAATCTTTCTGTGGCCAGAAAATATTTACATGTGCATTGAGCTTTATTATTATTTGAAGGCTATGGAGCTAACAAACTAATTTTATATATTAATTTTATATATTTACTTTATTAATTTAATATCCCACCAAAGATATTGATCTTGCTATAACTTTGGATATCAAACCAAATCTAGAAATGTCTTAAATGGACATGTATTCCATTTTCTATTGAGTGACAGTTAAATTGTGCATTTTCTTTGACGACTCTCCTCATCGCTAGCAAAGCTTTCTCTACCTATTTCTCAACTATGTTTTAAATACAGAGAACAAACTGAAGGTGGACTAGGGGGGAGGGGAGAGGGAAAATGAGTGATGGGTATTGAAGAGGGCACTTGTTGGGATGAGCACCGGGTGTTGTATGTCAGCCAATTTGACAATAAATTATATTAAAAATAAAATAATAAACTCAGACTTGTTCCACTTAAATAAACACCATCATCAAAAGGTGCTACATCACCTGCTCTAATTTTTCTCATGGTCATTGGCAATTGAAAGGTCCGCTGTGCTTTTAGAAGCTCATCTCCTGTAGGGAACAACAATATTGAAGGGAAATTATTTTGCTTTTAAATTTGACATAATTATGTAGTAGCAAGGAGAGTGCACTCTTTGAAATTAGATGAAGGGTATAATGTTAACCAACTCTGTGGCCTGGGCTAAAGTCTTTAAATTTTGTAAGTTTTATACATGATCTGAAGAGATCGGTATCAATATAGCAATGTGGGTGTGCAGATTATACATAATAAAATGTGAAATGATCTAGATAATATCTTGTATGGAGTAATCACTCAATTAAATTTAGCCTCATGACCCTACTCTCTCCTTTCTTTGCTCTTAGAAACAAACAAGCAAACAAAAAAGATGTGGTTTTTCATCTTTGGGTGCACAGTGACTCCAAGGAGGAGGCTGGGTGTTGTGGGGGGGTGAGTTGACGGACAATATCATCTAGCAAATTATATAATGGAGAAATGAACAAAAAGCTTATAAACCCAAAAATGGAGACTATTTTAAGTATCCAGGATACTTAAAATGGACAAAGAAAATGTCCATTTAAGTTAAAACTTCTAGACTGTATATGAGTTTGTCTAGTGACAAATGAGGGTAGATGAGAGTGGAACTCTTGCCTGAAAGATCCAGTTTCAATCCAACTCTTGGTCCCTGTGTAAGTCAAAGATCTAGGGCACCTCACTGCCTTGTTTTCTACTTTATTAGAAAGAAAGGATAAATAAGCTGCTTTTTGATTTAACAAAAAATGAAAGGAAAAGGTCCAGTGGTAGTTAACTCTACTACTTTAGCATATATTTCAGGGATAAAGCATATTTAATTTATTCATGTCTCTATTTTTATTCTAGGAAGACAAATTGTCATAGTATCTTTCTACTCTTAGGGCACTCAAAGGGTTTTGTTTATAAAAATCAATAAGCCCAAAGCTCTTTGGTGGCTTTTTTTTAAAGCCAATCTATTTCATCTTTCACTGTCTGCTGAAGGAAGCCATGTATCTTCCAGCGAGCAGTTGGATTTTGTCAATTCTTTGTGGCCCATTATCAGCCAGCCAAGATTCAAGGTCACTGTTTTAGTGCCTGCTTCCTGGCAGAGCTCCCTCGACCTGACGAGGGCCCTTCAAGATGGTAAACGGGCACAGTCTATTTTGGGTTGTATGAAATGCAATTCATCACCTTGCTCAATGCTCCCCAACTAGTCTTGCTTTGTGTCTGATCATCGGGCATTTTCAGCAGGTGAATGGAGCTTCTCACCTTCTCTGCTTTTCTCTATAAGGATGAGGGTAGTTCAGTATGTTGGACCTATGGAAAGTAAGATTGATCAGCTGGTTGGGATTATTTGCTTGAAAGCACTCAATTTCTGTCAAGGATTATGTAACCCAGTCACTTTCTTGAATGTCAGGACACTAAGAAGTATCCCCAAATTGATTTTCTAATTCAAGCACAATGATATAAATATTATTTATTAGTGTTATACCTATTAATATAAATTATTAAGACTTCTCTTTTTCAGCTAACTTTATGTTTTACCTTTTTATGTTACATTTTTAGCTATTATCTTTATTAATTTATTATGTTTTTCAAAATCTCTAAATTGTCCTATTCTAGCTTTTTTAAATTGAAAGGTCAGTTCATTATTTCCAAAATTTCATATTTTTCTGATATATTATTTAAGGGCTTAAATTATTCAATGTTTATTGTTTTTTATATCTAGGTATTACCTTTGACAAAGTTTTATAAGTAATACTTTCCATTTTTATATTTTGTCTAACGATATAAAACTTTCATAAAGTTGTGTGTGTTTATACTTATATGCTTTATTTTTTAGTGAATGCAATTTTTGCTCCTCTTTTGTTGTTATTTCTAAATTGTGTAATGGTGAGAGATTACATGAAATCAGGTTTTTAAAATTTATTGTGATTCCTTTGGGTTCTAATTCATAATATTCATGAATGTTTTATACATATTTTTTAGAAGTACAGTTTTGTGAAATTTGAAGTAATACATACTTATTTGCTTAAACTTTTCATTATCTAAATTCACAAAACAATGTGCAATTTCTATTGAATCCAAATTCTGTTTGTTCAAACATTTTATTATTCAGTACACCTAGACTTATTTTGTTCCACTTACCTGTTCCATCAGTTCTGAGAGGTATAATAAACTCTCTTACTAGGTTTGTAGCTTACTTAATTTGTTCTCCATGGCTAATAATTTCCCCTTTGTATATTTCAAGCTATGTTGTTGGGTACATAAATATCATTGACTGTAATATTTTCACGCTGCATTGTTCCTTTCATCAAAATGAAAAATTTTGTTTTTTGCTTTTAAAGATTTCAACTTGAATTTTACTTAATACTGCTTACTTTATTTTGTTTGCAATTTTAAAAATCTGTTTTTAATACATGAATTTTATTCACTCAAAAATAACATGATTATTAATATATTTGGACATATTCTGTCTTATTTAGTGATTAATGTTTATCCTGATATCTAATTTCCCCTTCCCCCCACTTTTTGGATTTTTATATTTGTGTTTATTTATACACTTCCTTCAAGAATTTTTTTGTTATTTTTGTTCCTCTAATGATCTGCAAGTTATTAATTCTATTTCCATTTTTCAAGTGTTTACCCTAAGGTGCTAACGCATATATTTGAAGTTATATTTGTCAAACAAAATCTGGCTAACATGAATCCATATCCGTATCACCCTCCTCCCTCCAACCCTTTCAAATCCTTCTCCAGGACAACAAAGAAATAACCCTTTATATTTTCTACTGTATATAAGTTTCTTGCATTGGTTGAATGTGGTTTTTATCATGATACAAATTTTTTCTTAAATAGTTGGTTATTCTGAGTGTATTTCTGTATATGAGAGTTATTTGGCCTGATTGGAAGCACTCTGTGAGAATATTCAGTGTGCCTGAAGGGAGTTCGGTATGTACCACCTCCTCCTGTGAATTTCTAGGAGAGTCCCGCCATGTTGACACCAATGTCCAAACTTACGTCTTCTGACCTGAGCTAGGCTGCTTTGTGTCACTGCAAATGCTGCACAGGAAAAATGAATTTTTATAGGTGTCAAAAAGCTGGCCTACTTGGGTGTCAGGACTGATCATACTGCTAAGGGACACTGGGCCCCTTCCAGTCCCAGAATCTTCCATTTTGAGGCTCGGAGAGATTCTAAAAACACTTCTACCATGTTAGCAATCCTCTTCTGTGCCTGTTTTTGCCTGTGGTTTCTTTTTTTCTTTTCATCTAAAAGTCTCTCTCTTGGGGCACCTGGGTGTGTGTGTCAGTTAAGCATCTGACTCTTGATTTCAGCTCAGGTCATGATTTCACGGTCCTGAGATTGAGCCCTACCCCCAACTATGCAACAGAAGTGAAGCCTGCTTAAGATTCTCTTACTTTCTCTCCCACTGCCTCTCTCAAACAGGTTCTGCCTCTCAACAACAACAAATAAAGAAAAATAAATAAATAAAATTATATCTCTTATGGGTTTCTGGTATTTGTTTACTTTCTCCCCAAAATAACAGTTTATGGGGGCACCTGGGTGGCTCAGTCGGTTAAGCATCCGACTTTGGCTCAGGTCATGATCTCACGGTTCATGGGTTTGAGGCCTGGGTCAGGCTCTGTGCTGACAGCTAGCTCAGAGCCTGGAGCCTGTTTCAGATTCTGTGTCTCCCTCTCTCTCTGACCCTCCCCCACTCATGTTCTGTCTCTCTCTGTCTCAAAAATAAATAAACTATAAAAAAATTAAAAACAACAACAAAATAACAGTTTATGATTTAAGTACTTTTTGGATAAATTGTATTTTTTCCATTTCTTTGTTATTGATGTGTGGCTGTTGCTTGGTTTAGTTAGGTTGGTTTTTCTTTTAATATCCCCTACTATGTGAAGCCATTCATGGCAGGGCTGGGTTAAGTGATTGTCATGAAGTTCATCCTGCCATCTTGAAATAGGAAAATTTCTTTTTTTTCTAGAAAATTACCATTTCTACATGATTATAATATTCATAGTGCTAAACTTAATAATTTTTAAATAATGTTTTATTTATATTTGACCTTATACCTCCCATATCATTCCAAATGTTTGTAGCCTCTTCTTTTCTTGAAAACTAAGCCTATTGGAATTTTATTTATTTTATTATTGCTAGAAGAGAAGAGATTTTTATTAGTTTTCCTGTCTCACCATTTAGTTTGTTTTTTATTCCTTCAATTTTAGTTCTTAATCTTGAATAATACCCCCTCTTTTATTCTTGTATTGTTAACTTTATTTTTACATTTTGTAGGCAAATGCTCGTTGTATTTTTAATCAATTATTAATAATAAAAAAGATATTCTAAATTTCCTTTAGGTATATATTTTGCTCTGCCATATCTATTTTAGTATGTCTCCTTTTCAGATAGTTTAAGTTTTAATGATAGGCTTTTTGCTTCAGAGATTATTTAAGGAGTGTCTTAACTGGCATATTAGTTTTTCATTTAAAGATTGGCATTTTTACAAATTTATAAGCAGTTAAGGAGGCTAGTAAGGTCTCAACTTTTTGGAATTTTAAATGTTATTTAATTTTGTAGATGCAAAACAATACATAATGAAGAATAGAAAGAATAAAATTATCTCTGCCTAAATCTATGGAATTCTTTTTTTTAAGTATATTTATTTTGAGAGAGAGAACAGGGGAATGTCAGAGAGAGGGGGAAAGAGGATCCCAAGCAGGCTCTGCACTGTTAGCAGAGCCTGACACGGGGCTCAAACTCACAAAACCGTGAGATCATGACCTGACCCAGAACCAAGACTACCATGCTTAACCAACTGAGCCACCCACGTGCCCCTAAAATTCTTTTATTTGATCATCTACATCTTCCGTATCTGTGTCTATTTATTGTCCACTTAATTTTTCCACTATAAAAATTTTATTGATAACTTCCTCTATAATTTTATGTTATCAAGTTTTAATCTCCTATAGTTTTTGCTTTATGGATTTGGCTGCCACTTTGTTTTTTCATAAAGAAATAGGTATTCATAATTTTGTATATATCATATCTTTCTTCTTCCAGTGTGATACATTAGCTTTGTGTTTAACTCTGGCCTTGGCCATTCATCCTACTTTTGTTGTATTACATTTGTTTGACTTATCCTTGCTAGCCTATTTCTGTAAAATTTTTGACAGTTTTTACTGAGCATACTACTCAAAAATATCTAGCAAATTGTGTATGTGTATGTATATTTGTGAATAATATTCTGAAAACTATTTTCAGAAAACTATTTCATCTATTAGCATTTATCATGTCAGCTAAAATATTTGGTTATGTTCCTTTCATCCTAATTTGTATTTTCTATTTATTAAATTGTCTACTATTTATTGATGTTTTCATTTGCTCCTTTTCATATCCTTATTTTTGTTGGCTTAGACCATTTTCTCTTCAATATCTCCATTAACTTTTAAATTTTACTCTATTTTTATATTACCTAAAATATTACACTCTCAACCATAACCATATTAGCTTGTCTTATTTTATCAGTTAATATATCAGTTGTTAAATAATAATTATATCCTTCCAGCAAGGCAGAAAATTAAAAGAAAAACTGCAAAGCAGTTATATAATACTTTCTCTGTTATTTTGCTAGGGTTTTAATTAAAGCACATCCTCTAATCCCAGCCCAGGTCCCTCAGCCTCATGGGCTAGTTCTTCTTTTAGTTGGTGTCACTCACATAGAATGCAGGGAATTTCTCTCTACAGAACATGGTGACCAGTCAGAGAGAGATCAAAACACCCATATGCATTCTCATATCCTTCACCTTATCCTGACCTCCCCAGGATTTAAGTTTGCTAATTGACTCCTCTTACTTAAAAACTCTATCACAGTTAGGTTAGTGGAGGTCATGAACAGAAGTAGAAATTAGAAAATGTGTTCCAGATAGTAGGAGTATGGGGAGAGTGAGTTCCTGTGGCCCCGGTAAGGAAGCCCTTGAAGGTTGATCTTATATCAACCTTCACTCTCTAGATGAAGATGTGACAACAAATAGATCAATGGGGGATGGGGTGTTGGTTTGAGAAATCCAAGGATCAGGCAGATCCCTGTCATACTACTGGGATTGTTATAGGCAGAATAATGTTCCCCCAACTAAAGATGTCCACATACTAGACAGAATCTGTGCAAATGTTAGGCTACATGGCAAAGGAGAATTAAGGTGGAAGATGGAATTGAGATTGCTAATCATCTGACCTTGAGATGGGGAGATTATTCAGAATTACCTGAATGGGCCCAATGTAACTACAATAGGAGGAGAAGGCAAAGGAGAGAGTCAGAGATAGAGATGCGAAGCAGAGGTCAGAGAAATTTGGTTTGAGAAAGACAATCCGGCATTGCTGGCTTTGACGATTTAAGATGGTGGGCATCCTTTAGAAGGCTGAAAGTTTAGGAGCTGGATTCTCCCTTAGAGCCTCCAAAAGAAACACAGCTCTGCCAATACCTTAATTTTAGCCCACTGAGACCAATTTCAGACATCTGAACTCAAAATATATTAGACAACATATATTGTAGTGGTGTTTAAGCCACTGTGTTTGTGATAATTTGTTACAGCAGCCACAGGATACTAATCAAGGTGGAGTCAGTTTCAGGACAAAAAAAATGTATTCTTTCCCCTCATTAATTCTTAAATCCCCAATCTTTTTTCGGTTACCTCTTCCCTCCTTCAGCTTTCCCCCCTCACTTTTCTCCACCTCCTACCTTGGAGGTAACCCTCCTCCAAATTCTCCCTCTCACATCTCTCTTCCCCATTCTCTACCTGTCCTAGACTCTTTCCCTTTCCCTCCTTCCCCATATCCTATATTTCACCCACCATTCCATATTTTCTGATTCCTACAAAATTCTCCTTCCTTGGAAGGAGATGGAAGTCAGAAATATGAAGAAGGCAGTGTAAGGACATCTGAGTTCTCCAGTTGTACACTTTCTCTTAAGAAAGAAATTTCACTGAGCTCCAGTACTTGCCTTGAGAAATCAATGAATATCAACAATATTCCAACAAAGATCTACAGAACAATAGGAACAATGAATGGCTCATAACAACCCAGCCACGTGAAAGCCTGAATTCAGCTGCAGTGTGTTGGCATCTACTGACTCTTGATCTTACTGGAAAGTGTACTTCCATTAAGGAGTTTCTCTGAGTAGAGCTCTTACAATGAGAAGATTTCTATTAAAAGGCACAACTCCATGAAGAATAGCTGAATACATGGATAGAAATTCTGCAGCTTTCCTTTAATTAAAATATATATTAAATATAAAAACTCCATAAGAGCTAACAAGGATAAACAATAAGCCAAGATATGCTAAATTAGATGCTGACTTTTGGGAAACTGCAGCCAATTTTACCTGTCATTGTGAAATACTACACAAATTTTAAATAACTTTGAGATTTGGGTCAAGGGGTCTATTTGGGTGAAAGAGACATGAAAAGTGTCCAGTCCACTTTTTCATACTTCCTAGGTTTGAGGAACTACAGATAATTTCATGTCTCTGAGGGGACTCTAAACAAGAATATGGCACATTCCCCAATTGTCTGTAAAGATTAAAAGGAAGTAACTGAAATGGCTTATACTTTAATTCATATTTTATATCTCAAGCACTAGATGGACGAAGGGCCAGAAAAATGCACATGACAGATTTTACCCATAATCACAGAGACTGAGTGAACAGGAGATCGGGAGGAGATAACCAAACCCTGAAAGCCAGAGTTGAAAGCACATTCAGGAAAGAAGTTGAGTTTAGTGAAACAGGTTGTTGGAGATCTAGAGGCAATTGGAATTAATACTGCTAAAAGGTGTTCTCAAGTGAGTGATTTTGTCCCATTCACTTAAAGGTGGTATTAGTGAGTCCCAGAGGGAGTGATTTTAGGGGGTCTGGTCTCTAGCTTTGGCTTGAAGATGAAGTCATGATTCTGAAGCATCACCTACACCTTGAATCAATTTTGTATATTTTGTATAACCTTTTTCCCTATTTCTCCAGCTCATCATATATAATCAAGAAAGACCCTTTTTGCAACACTTCGGCTATATTGGCCTTCTTTCTGTTTCAAAAACACAGTAACCTGAAATCTCACATTGATTCACTTGTTTGTATCCTCAATCAACAGAACAAAAGCTCTTTGAAAAGGAGAAAACTTATCTGTTCCAGTTATCTCTAAAACCCTATGAGTGCCAGAGTGGCCAACACATAGTAAGCACTCAAGGCACATTAGTCAAACAAATGAATAAATGGTATTCACCATGGCCAAGTAGTAAAGCACATGTCACATCCAAAGTCTTGAGTATAAAATTTTTACTGTAACATGAGAGAAAATATATTATGGATTATGGATTATTTTTCAAATTGAACAGTAAAGTACGTGAATATAGCTTTTTCTTCTAAGGAGAAGGTAGAAGTCTCTTTTTGGTTTCTTTTTCATTTTTCAGATTAATCTTGTCCTCATCCAGACAGTTATTAAGTGAGTTTCTGTGTTCCCTTCTCTGCTTGCTTCCTTGTACTTTGCTGTAATTTTGGAGTGGCAACTTCAGATCTGTGCTGACCTTGTGCTAATTGATATGCATCTAGGCAATGGGCAAATCATTCCCCAAATTTAAAGCAGTGAGCTGAAGTTCAGCTCAGGAAGCAGGTTCTGTGGAAAGGATCAGGCATCAGGAAATGCCTGCGCCCCTGAAGGAACACTGGCAGTCAGTTCTGAACCTCCAAGCACAGCTGTATCAAAAGGACCTAGCATTGCATGATTCTCAGAGTTCCGTCTAAAGTACCTTTGGGAGATGGTGCTCCTCCAAGACCACATCTTATTTAACTTACACCAATGCTGATGCCACAGCCCTTAAGAAGTGAAGCAAAGTAGTGTCCTCAGACACAGGAGTGCATCTCCTTATAAGCAGCAGTTATGTCCAGGGAAAATCTCCTTGATAATTGAAGAGTGTCTATTCATCAAGGAAATGATGGGTAGAGAGAGAATGAGGAGGAAGGAATAGAAGAAGCAAAGGAATAGGGGAATGGGAAATAAAGGTGTAACAGCAAAGAAACAGGACAAAAAAGGACAAAGAGAATGAAATGAGAAAGGGAAAAGTATAAAACAAAAGAGTATAAAATAAAAAAGGAGGATTGAAAAGTATTTAAGAAAAAAACTCAAACAACTAGGGAGGGTTGCAAATGTCCCAGGATTCCCTCTATGTGGCTGGGTGGTACCTATGGCTGCTTCTTGTCTTGATTGCTCTGTCTTTTTGTGATTTCCAGGGAGAGCATGGGAACTTATCCAGTACTCTCAGTTGCCTTCAGGCCCACACATTTGGGTAAGATTAGATGAAAGTATAAATGATATCCTAGACAATGCCTTAAATGGCTTCCAAGTTGTTTTCCAGGAATCTCAAGACCCATCTCAGGCCTGAGAGGAACCTTATGCAGGAAATCCTGATCAGACATTTCACTCGTGAGAGACAAGTACAAAGTCCTCCAGGACAGGGAAGTCCTAAAGTGGGGAAGACATTTAGCAGTAGACCTCAAATGGATACTTTTACATGATTTACCATCCAACCCCTCCTTGGGGTTTCATGGGAAGAGTGAGGCTTTTAAGTAACCAACACACCTATGGGCATATCATGAGGTATGCCAGGGACCTGCTAACTCCAGACACCATGTCTGGAAGAGGCACACAGGGTGTGCATTGATGGCCAAAGGGACAGAGGCAGGCAATCAGACTTCCTGAAGGATTCACCCACCTTTTGGCCATCTCATGTTTCCAGCTACCTTCTACTTCTGCCCATCCCAAACATGTTTCTAGAGGTTGAGCACCAACCACCTGATGACCACAGGGGAAACCATTTTGTTCACTATGACTGGAGAAACCATATCATTCATTATCCAGGTTAGAGGATTTTTGAGAGTAGGGAAGTGTGCTATTAATAATTACACCAGGATAACAAGTATAAACAGAATCATAGTAGCAAACCAAGATACACAGTCACGCTATGCATAATTCTTCTTTGGACTGGATCAAAGGGTGGTATCAGATGTAAGCTAGGCCAATCAAAGTCTTTTTCTAGGGATTTTATAACTGGTGATATGTATGGCTGTCCTCTTTCTGGTGAATAAAGCTAATAATGCTAACCTGCCAGTGATCATGTTTTCACAATGTGTCTAGCAGAAACTGAGGGCATAGATATGGGGATAGAGAAAAAAAAACCCTAGAATAACACATGATCTGCACATGTGGCACCAACGTCCCCTCATCTTACATCCATGATGCCTCCTATGTTTCTTTCTCTGTATATCAACTTGCCCTTGGGAGAAAGGGATAAGGTAAAAAATAACATAAATGTGTCTTAAAAGACTGACTTTATACTCATCAACACCTACAGTCACACGGAGCTTAAATACCAATGACCTCCAATTTAACTTGAGCTCTCTCTTATATCCATCAACTCACTATAGAACAAAAATGTATTGAAGAACAATTTAAAAAATAAAAAGAAAGCCTATTATGCTCCCATCCCTGGGATAAAGTGGTGACCCAAAACAGAACAGACCACATCTCTGCCCTCATTCATTTCCCATTCTAGCTGGGGAAAGCGGGAGATGAACAAATAGATAAATAAGATAATTCTAGATAAAGAAAAGTGTTCGAAAACAAGTCAGGGTAATGGGGTAGAAAGTTACTATCAAAAGCATTTTCTTTGTCTAAGGTGGACGTAGAAGCTGTCTTTGAGGAGAGGACATTTCAACTGTCACCTTGTTGGTGGGAAGTATTATTCTTTTTTTTAAGGTTTTTTTTGTTTTTTTTTTTTTTTTTATTTCTAGAGAGAGAGAGTGAGCAGGGGAGGGTCAGAGAGAGAGGGAGTCACAGACTGAAACAGGCTCCAGGCTCTGAGCTGGCAGTCAGCACAGAGCCCGACATGGGGCTTGGACCCACGAACCGCGAGATCATGACCTAAGCGAAAGTCGGACGCTTAACCGACTAAGCCACCCAGGCGCCCCTGGTGTGAAGTATTATTTTAATCAGCTGCACTGTATGTTCAGCCATAGGAAAGAGCTGCACACCCTGTCGAAACCTGAGCTGGCATCTTCCTCTCTACCTCTGGTTCTCTTCCTATAGTCAGAGTAATGTCACTATCCAGTTCACCTCTAACAGAAACCTCCCATTCCTCCCTTCTTTGACTAGAGACATTTGTCAGCTAAGTATTCTTGAATCTACCACCCAAAATCTCAGCAGTTCTCAATATCTATTGTTCGTACATAGTACAATTAACAGCTCAGTACCTGCTTAGTACCCTTATAAGTATCCTGAGAGTAGAAACGCTTTCTATGTTCTACACTACTCTACCTCCAGTGTCTTGCATAGTGCTTGACACAAAATACGCTTCAGCATATCCTTTTGTTGGCCAAAGGAACTCATCTGATTATGGAAATTATCTTAATTGGTTTTCTGTTTTCTACAGGAAAAAAAATGACACGATTGATGAATGAATCCCAGCTTGCCTGTCCATCTTCACCTCCTACAACTAGATCCAATAACCTTGAACTATTTCCATACCTGCACTGTGCTTTCAAAATCTCGTGTCTTTTAATACTTGCTTTGTTGAATGTTTAGTTCATGTGGGGGAAAGAATTTTATCTTGAGGACGAAGCTGAAATATCATCTCCTTTATGGAGATCTTCTTGAATTCATAACTGTATTCACCTGTTACTGTGGTTTTGTCATTATCTTCTTACAATGCAGTCTCACTTACTGTGAATTGCTCCAGACAAGAATTCTGATTCCTCCCACTGCTAGCTGCCTAACACTTGTTACAGTAATAGGCATAAAGGTGGGTACACAATAAATGCTCATTGAAAAGAGGACATGAGGCATCTGCTGTTTTACTTCTAAAAATAAAGGATGCAAGCATTGATCCCATGGATCTATGCCTTCAAAAAATCATCAGCTAGAGAAGTACTAATTATTAAGAGCTGATAGAAATCATAATGATCATTCATACAGTATACCCAAAGGTACCTTGAAAATCCTCAGTTGCTGGGTGCTTATATGTAAGGAATGGCTATGTTTTTCCATCATCATTTAAGTTCAAAGAAATGTGCCTCACAGCATGTTATAATTAGTTGTATGTTAATATATACACATACACACACTCTGTCATATAGAGCTGGCCTTAATCTAATTTATTCTTGATTTTTTTAAAATCGAAGATGAAGTAATTCTTATATTACACAAACCATTTCAAAGTACATTTGAAAGATTAGGGCTGATTTGCTCACTTATGTTATGAAGCAAATCTGACTTTGATTGTCAAATATGATGTTAAGAACCAAAAAAGGGACATTATATTCTCATCCAATTTATGACAATCAATGCAAAACTAGTTTTCAAAGTTACCTTAACCAACCTAAAACCTTATCTACCATGACCCAAATCACTTATTCTACAAATAGAAGGCTGCTTTAACACAAGCACACTATAATAATGAAATTTAAGTCCTGTATGCCAATTTTCTCATTGCTGAAGTGGGAATACTACCTAATACATATACACCTTGTTGTTGTTTTTAATGAGAATTCAGTGAGTTAGTATATGTAAATTCCTTTAAATAGTACCTAGTACTTATTAAGTGCTATATAAATATTAGCAATCATCATCAGTAGTAGTAACAGTAGTCATAGTTGTAAGTACTAATGTGTGTCATGCACTATTCTAATTAGTTTGCATATATTAATTATATGTGTTAATTATTTTGCTTATGTTATTTAATTCTTTCAATACTCACTGAGGTAGGTATTAACACATGCTCTTTTTAATAAAAGGGGAAAATAAGGCTAAAATGCATGAATTAAACGTACTTTCTGCATTGAAGACCTGAAAAGGCACCTTCTCACAACTGGAAAGTGCTAAAATGGGATCTGAATCCCTGCAAGTCTCTCCCTGAAGTTCATATTTGGCCATCCAGTTACACTGTCCCTCACAGCAGAAGGGGCCAAGCTTCTAGAACTGAGCCTCCCATACGTTGAAACCTTACTATGTTTATTTGTTTTACCCTCCAAATAATATTACACAATGCTAAGTCTCATAGCTAGTAATATGTGCCATTATAAAGTATATGTCTCTTTCATATTTTATACCATCTATGTAATATATTACATGTAAAACAATTCTTAAATAATATATAATAAGATAAATTGTAGTTATAAAATGTGGAAGTAAATATTACATTATGTCCATTATAGATCACATAAAATTAAAAGTAAAACAATGAGATGAAGATGAAATACCCAATGTTTCTATTTTAAAATGTATTTTATATATTAAGTATATATAAAACCTATTCACAATAAATATTCCCATAAATAATAAAATTGTAATAGGAACAATGTGTTTGGCTATGTGTCATTTTTAAATAATATTTGTTTCACTACTGGTGATGCAGAAATTCAAAAGTCTAGTTCCAAGTTCAGTTTATTTTGACCCTTGGCTTAATGCTTGGAGTATCTGAGAAAGATAGCTCACAAATGTTAGTGAATCTAAATGAAGAAGGTCATCATTGGCTGTGCATAATTAATCACAGCATCAGTTTTCAGTCCAATTATGCAGTGGTATTTGTAGAAATTGGATTTGTGTATTTCCATGATTCCTGAAGTCAATCAGCAGTTCTTACACACTAATGAGAAGATATTTCATTTTGATATTTTAATGCATTTTCTCAACATTCATTGAAATTCTATATTTGGAAAAATCCTAAACATGTAAAAAATTGAGCTCTATATTTTATATATGTATGGCTGTGTTCAGTTTTATGTGTTACTTGAGTTCTTTAATTCGCCTATTAGCTATACTTGTTTATATTTTGTTTTTAATGGTTGCTCTTGGGTTTACAGTGTGCATCTTTTAACTTCACACAGTCTGTCTTCAAGTAACATCATAACACTTGACATATTATGTAACAGCCTTATAACAGTACACTTCCATTTCCCCTTTACTGGACTTACTACTATTGTTATCACACTTTTATTTCTACACATCTTATAAACAACATGATGCACAGTCTTTGCTTTAAATAGTCAATTATCTTACAAAGAGACTTTTATAAAACTAGAAAACATTCTTTTGTATTTATCCACCTATTTGACCGTTTCAGTGGTATTCATTACTTTTTGGAGATCTCATTTCCGTCTCACATTTTTCCTTCTGTCAGAAGGACTTCCTTTAATATTTCTTATAGTGTAGATCTGCTGCTCATAAATTCTTTACCTTCTGTGTGCTCTGAAAAAAATCTTTATCTTACCTTCAACATTGCAGGATATCTTATTAGGCATTGAATTCTAGGTTGACAGTTTTGTTTTGTTTCTTTCAGTATTTTAAAGATATTTCTCCACTGTCTTCAGCCTTATATTATTTCTAAGAAGTCTAATGTATTTTTCTCTCTTTTAATGTTCACGTATTTAACTTTTATCTAAGGAATCCGCCTAATCCGAGTTGTTAAGACCTAAATGTAAAACTTAAACCTATAAACCTTCTGGAAGAAAATATAGGGAAAAATCTTGTGACCCAATTTTCCTTTGCATCTCAAGTCACTACTAGTCAGGTAATGAAAAGACAAGATAAGTCATAAAGTAGTAGAAAATATTTGTAACACAAATATCTTTATCCAGAATATGTAAAAAAAATCAGGGAAAAGACTAAAATAGAAATTTACCAAAGAAGACATGTGAAGAACAAATTAGCAAGAGAAAAGATTAACAATAAAATTAAACATTAGGAAAATTCAAATTATGACCACAATGAGTCACTGCTACTACACAGTCACTAGAAATGCTAAAGTAGAAAAGACTCACACTACCAGCTTTGTTAATGATTTAAAGTAACTGGCACACTCATCTGTTGTTAGTGGGAATGCAATTTGATAATTTCTTATAAAGTTAAATATATATTTTCAATAACAGACCCAGGAATCCTACTCCAAAGAAATGAAACATATGTCCACATGAAATCTTGCATGCAAAATTTTGTAGAAGTTGTATCAAAAATAACCTCAATTTGGAAATAGCTCAAAATTCTATACAACTTAACAGGTGACAGCAAATTTATCATATGCATACAATAAATAATAATGATACATGCAGCTGCATGAATAACTCTCAAAAACATTATTTTAAATGAAAGAAGTTAATAGGAATAAATAATTGAGAATTATAAACACAATTATATAAATTAATTTGTTGATATCCAACTCAAATTAGAAATGTTCAAAAAAAAAGAGGTGAATAAGGAGCTGATTGAATTCGGGAAATAAAATTAAATAAGAAGTGCTATCATTTCAGTAATAAAAACTAAATTACATGATGCTCAAAGGACAGTGAATTTATACAATAAAGAGGGTATTGAAGAAATGAATGAAAATTTCCAAAAATAAAAAAATGAAATAAAGAAGTAAAAATTATCAGAGAGAAAGTGATACATACAAAAGCTAAGCAAAGATGTCCAAACATAAATAGGTAGGTATGTCCTTGGGACGTAAGGAAATGATAACAGATGAAAATAATGATTTACATAAAGGACTAAAGAAAATAAAAAATGGTTATGCTGAGGGAAAATACTTACTTATTATTTAAATATTTTCAATGCATAATTGATCATTTAAACAAATACAATAACATGGGAGTGTGAAGTTATAACATATGTAAAAGTGAAATGAATGACAACAAATGAAAAAAATCAGAGAGTGGAAGAATGGAAGTAGATTTTTATTAGGTTTTCATACCACACAAGAAATGGTGTGTCACTTGAAGGTAGGCAGTATTAAAGGAAAAATGTGTATTTCAAACTCTAGAGCAACTGGAGATTAACAAATCAAATAGCAAATGACACATCAAAAAACTATAGCTAGTAGGCCAACAAGGAGAGAAATAGAATCACAAATAATATTCAGTTTCTCCAAAAGAGGGAACAAAGGAAAAGAAATAGAGAAAACAGATGGGAAAAATAGAAGCCACATCAGGCTCTGCACTGATAGCTCAGAGTCCGCTTGGGATGCTCTTTCTCCTCTCTGTCTCTCTGTCTCTGTCTCTGTCTCTCTCTCTCTGACCCTCCCATGTGCTTGTTTCTCTCTCTCTCTCTCAAAATAAATAAATAAACTTAAAAAAAAAAAAGGTCTAAACCCAACATCCCTCCAAAATACAAAGCAGCAATCATCAGATTGATTGAAAAAGCAATGTAGAAATACTAGATACAAAAATTCACTTTAAAAATCATTAAACAAACAGGTAAAAGTAAAGGGATGAAGAAATATACTTTGTTTCAAACTAAATAGAAGAAAGCTGGAATAGGTATGTTAATATTATATAAAGCAGATTTCAGAACAAAGAATGTTACCAGTAATAAATAAATGCATTTCATCATGATAAAAGAGTCAAATCATCAAGGAAAAGTATAATTCTAAATGTTTATGCACCTAATAGAGGTGCTCCAAAATACATGAAGCAAAAATTGATGCAACTATAAATCCACAATTATAGTCAAAGACTTCGAAGCCCTCTTTCAATAATTGATAGGAATTCTGTGAAGGACAAAGAAGACGTGAGTGACCCTGGCAATAATTTGACCTGATTGAAATATATATAACATTTGACCCCACAACAAAAAAGTGTACATATGAAACATTTACCAAAATAACCTATATTCTGGGTCCCAAAGCTAGTCTCAATAAACTATAAATGACATTAATCATGCAAAGTATATACTATAGCCACAATGGAATTAAATTTGAAATCAATAACAAAAAATTAACTAATGCAATTTTAAATAGTAAATGAGTCAAAGAGATATTCAAAGGGAAGTTAGGACCCATTCTTAAATTAACAAAAATGAAAATACAACATATAAATTGTCGGATACTTCCAAAGCAGGGTTTAGAGGGAAATGTATAGCTCTAAACATTTATATTATAAAAGGACAAAAGTCCTAAATCAATGACCTCAATTTCCCCTTTAGGAAAATTGAAGAAAAGAAGGAGAAGGAGAAGGAGGAGGAGGAGGAGGAAGAGGAGAAGAGAAAAAGGAGAAGGAGAAGAAGAAGAAGAAAAAGATGTTATCAACATTTGTGTTAAGGGTTTTGTATGAAAGTAAGTCTTCCCTTCTTTGGAGTAAAAGCCTAAGAGTATATAAAAAAAAAAAAAAGAAATAAAGCTCAAGATACTCATGATAAAGTTTGGTAGTTTTTAAATTATTTAATTGTATACCTACCACATGATCCAATAATACCCATTCTAGTATTTACTCAAGAGAAATTAAAGCATATTTTTTACATAAATGTTTATAGTAGGTTCATTTGTAATGGCCCCCAAATGGAAACATCTAAATGTCCATTAACAGGTTAATAAATAAAGAAATTGTTGTATGTCAGTGCAAGAGTGAGTACCCAGCAATAAAAAGCAACAGCATGGATACATTTCACAATGATTATGCTGAAGGAACGAGGCAAAACTAGAAAAAAGAAAAATAGACCAAAAAAACCCCTACATTTATATAATGTATAATAAATATTGAACAAATAAACTAATAGCCAATGACCGAAAGGAGGTCAGTAACAGAAATAAAGGCTGGCAAAAAGCCTAAGGAGGGCAGTGGACCTGAGGGAGAGTGATTACCAAGGGGTTGGAGGAAACTTTTAAGGGTGATAAATATGTTCATTTTTTTTATTGTGGTAGTGGTTTCATAGGTATAAACATATGTCAAAACTTATCAAATGTTGAAGTTTATCATACATCATAAGCTCCAAAAACTTATATATATTACAAAACTGGGAAGAATAGAAAAATATTGTCATGTCTTAGGGTAAATAAAGACGTTTTCAGGAGATTAGCCTAGAAGACACTTAAAAATGTGAAAAGACAAGGCTTTCGGCAACTCATATACCCAACAAAAAGACTTGTATCCAAAATAATGAATTCTTACAAACCATTAAGAAAATTTTGACAATTCTATTTTTAAGAAACACTGGCAAAGATAATTTTACTGATAGTACCATGGCAAAGTAAATTCCCTGCTTGAGCCAAACATCCTGGAGATCATAAATATAAATAATGGGCAAAATACAAAAATAAAATTAGTCTATCTGGCTAAAAACTGGGGAACAAAGTTTGAATCACCCACAGCTACTAAAACCAGAGTGGGGAAGACTGCTAAAGAAAGAGTCGTGAGCAGTTTAAAGAGAAAGAACCATAAAGGAGACCTAAGATAATACCCGCATTTACTGCTGACATGAAGTAATTAGTTCAGAAATAAGCAAGAGATCCACTTTAGTTCAATGAGACACAAGGGATATATCTGAGAGGGGAGAAGAGTTATTTTTGAAAAGTCTCCTCAATCTTAAAAAAGAGTCACTGGATACCCAATTTCATTCATTAGCTGGGGATTGTCACATGCAGATGGGAGGCTTGGAGTGGCTTCCTCAGGCTTCCCTTCCACATCAAGTGGACACCGAGAGGAAAGCAAAGCCAAGAGAATGACAGATATATGGGGCCAGAGCCCCGATGAACAGAGCAGTTACCTGACTCAAGAAATTTGCTTCATGAAATAAGGCAGTCTGAATTGGTTTTTCTGTTCTCTGTGGCTTAAAACATTCTAACAGATCCAGGCTCTGTCTGACAAGATCAAGTCTGTAAAATTGTGGAAATGATTGCCTCACCACAGAACATAGTGACTCTGCTTTGTGACTTCTCCCTTGTGAAATTGTCCATGGGTGCCTCTCAACATACCTAAATTAGCCAACAAGAAGGTACAAGTGATAAAAAATGTTTAAAGTCAATGTTGACAAGACTGTGCAGAAATGAGCACAGTTGTGCATTGCTTTTGGCATAGCAAATTGGTTCAATCTTTCTAAGGAGAAATCTGTTGCTGTGTAATAAGACCTTTAAAATTGTTCACAGTTTTGACCCAGATATTCTACTTCTATGATTATATCGCAAAGAAACCCTCCTGAATAAAGTAAATAAAAATTTAGGTATTCATAGAAATACAATTGAAAATAGGAAAGAAAAATCTGGTAAATAATCCCATTACCAAGCAAATGGAGAGGATGATAAATCAACATAAAGAAACATGGTTTCCTTTCCAGTAAAAAAAACACATTAAGACTGTCCAGCTTGGAATAAATATAAAATATAGTGAAATGAAAACAGTAAACCACAAAATGGTAAGAACATATTATTCACTAGGACTCAGCCTCTCTTCATATGCTCAAAAACAATCAAATCAAATCATCTTCCTCAGATATGCGGAAAATTACACTTCTACACACACACACACACACACACACACACACACACACACACACACACCTTACTGCCTCCAAACAGCTGACATAATGGCAGAAAATCTGAGCAATCTCACATGTGAAACATTGAACTAAATGTTTCAATCCAAAGAGACATAAAAATGAAAAGGATAAATAGGTATCTTCATAGACCAAGTGGAGTATGGAGCATAGCAGACCAACAAGAAAACGTGAGAATGAACAAGGTCTTCATCTGGTTGTGATGAGTTTGGTAAACACAAGCGTGGCAAAGGGGAGTCTGTAACTCGCGAATGTGTTGGGGTTCCTGTAGATTGGGTGGTAAGGGAACAACTTATCTGAGGAAAAGATATTTAAGCTGATAGTTGAGAAATAAAAAGAAGCCTTTCAGAGAGCTAGGAGAAGAGGTTGTATGTAGAACCATCCACCAATGTGAAGACCTGAGGTCAGGAAGTTCTTAGCATGTTTCAGGAACAGAAAAGGGGCCATTGTGGCCAAAGCATGTGCCACTCCAGGATGGAAGAGAGACACGATGATCTCTGAAGAGTAGCCAGGAGACAGACATGCACGGTCTTCCCTGCAAGGACTTTCCTGAAGAATTGGATTTATTTTAACTATAATGGAGGCCACTGTGGGGAGGGAATCATCAAATTTGTTTTTAAAGGGATCACTCTGGCTGCTTCATAGGGAGTGAATTATAGGGGCCCATGTTTGGAATCAAGGAGATAGTGAGAAGGCCACAGACATGCCCTAATGAAATATGACAGTTGGTTTAGACTAGGGTAGCCACGATGGAACTACAGAAGCAGAGGTATGTTTTGGAAGTAGTATCAGCAGAACAGATGAATGTATTCAGGATGGGAGCAAAGAGGCGGCTCAATTGGTTAAGCATCCAACTTCGGCTCAGGTCATGATTTCACAGCTCGTGGGTTTGAGCCCTGCATCGGGCTCTGTGCTGACAGCTCAGAGCCGGGGGCCTGCTTTGGATTCTGTGTCTCCCTCTCTCTCTGCCTCTCCTCTGCTTGCACTCTCTCTCTCTCAAGAATAAATAAACATTAATTTTTTTTTAAGATGGGAGCAGAGAACAGGAGACTTATCAATGCCAGATCCCAGGAATGCTAGGGGACGTTCCAAATGAAGGATCCTATGTGATCTCCAAATGGAGTATACAGGAAGACACTACATCTAGGGTACTATATCAGGAAAGCATATGATGAAAAGCATGAACCAAGACAGGAAGACAACAGAGTCTGGAACTGGGGAGTCAAAGCCCAGGATGAGCAGGAAGACATGGATCCTATTAAAACAAGTAAGGAACTGGGGTCTGTGGTTCCTGCTGCAGTGAACAGAGACACAGGCTGAGGCAAGCTATTTGTCTTTGGATTGAGTCCTTGTCCATGACTCCAGCTTCCACCTTTGTGCTGAAAGCATTCACATCTATACCCCTAGCCCAGAACTCTCTCTGAAGACCTGGCCTGAAATAGACAACCTTCTCTGGGACATCTTTATTTGGCTTCTCTCCTGGCATCTTATAATTTGCTTGCACAAAGGTGGAATTAGCATCTTCTATCACTTTACACACCACTGCTCCTCCTAGGTACTCTCATTCACTTAACAGAATCATCTTGCACTGCTAGAGTTTTCTGTCATTTCAAAGAATAGTAATGTCTAATGAATAGATCATGTAAAATGTGGCATTGGTTGTCTCCCTGTGACATCCTCTCTGATCTCAGATCTTTCCTAGGAAACAGCAGTCATTCTCTCCCATCTCCTGTTTTGAAAACACGTATCTCTTTGCTACCTCCTACTATGTTTTAACAGTTATCTGTAGACTATCTCTACCCACATCATTCATCTTTGTATTTCCAGAATCTAAGTGACTGAGGTACATTAGATATTAGATGCTCAATACCTATTTTCTGATTTAATGGATACATACAAATCTATGCAATAGCAGGCAAAGGTATGAATCAAAAATGAAACATTACATTTGGCAGAAATAGAACACCCTGGGGAATGCAGCTGCCCAAGAAAGAATTAGAAGAGGCTCTTTTTGCAGCCCTTCCATGAAGTTCCCTTATCCTGTGTTATGTGGATCCCAATGTACTGGTCAGGGCTCATCCAGAGAAGCAAAACAATAGAGGTATGGATGTCCTGCAGAAGTCAGGGCATTTTGTTATAGAACTAAACTCACTCCTGGCCCCAAGAACCAGAGAAGCGAAGGAGGCTCCAGGGGAATGTAGACCAATGGCAGACTTAGTTGAGGCCTTATCTCTACAAGGAGAGTCTTCTGATTGGCAACAATGTGTGTGAGCTGTCAGATGGCTGCTGCTTCCTTTCTGCACCCAAATATTTCAGGAACCTCCCTGAGGCCCATCAAAACTGAAAACCTAGATGAAATGGAATTTGGGGAAGTCTAGCCACATTGACACCTTCTTACAAAGTCAAACTCTCAGAAATGTTGATGTTGGAGTTAAAGAAGAGGATCCTGGAAGCTCTGAGGTTTGATTACTCTTATTGTAGCTTGATACATCAAGATAACATTGGGTTTTCTGGGATAATTCCATGGTCAATCCATTTACTCTTTATAGGAAACACTCAAATCTTGGGCTTAAGCTGTAACAGCCTCTATGAATCCATTCAAGCTCAAAGTCAAGTTTGACAGAGCCCTTGGAAAAGTTGAAGGCCAACTGGCCCTGACTCAGAGAACAATCCAGTGTTCCAGTGCACTGTGGAGCAGGAATGGCTAAGTCCAATCCTGCTACTAGGTTTTGCTTTACTAATATATATTGAGGATTATCTTATTGATTAACGATGGGTAGATAGAAGCAAAAATGGATCTACATCTAATTATTTGCATAGTTCACAGTATCAATAATATTTTTTAAAGTGCTAAAAATTATGACCACTCCAAGTTCAGAATTTTTCATGAATATCTTCACACTGAGAAACATATGTAATAAATAAACAGTGTCCTTAGCAACATTCTGACAGCACTCACAATAATAAATTTCACAGGGTTATTCCTTATCGTGTCCTTAAATTTAATCAATTGGTACCACACAAAAGCACAGTTTAATAAAGTGGTTTGTAGGGATTCAATATGATGTACCTGAGTTGGAACAGCATTTTAATATATTAAATGGCATGTTTCTTTTTTTTCCCTGATGTTATTTTTTTATTCCCTGGCCTTGCCCGGTTAAGCCACAAAGAAGGTTTATTAGAACCTAATAAAGCTTCAAAACCTTCATTCTGAGAGGACACAGAGAATCAAAAGAAAAAGAAAAAAAAAAGCACGTTTGGTCTGAACATGGATTCCATTTCCAGCCACATGCTACAAAAGATTCCTCAGGTCATGGAAAGGAAAAAGGATAAGAAGGACATGGCCTAGAAAAGAGGTTGAGGAAGTAGGAATTGAGGTGACTATACCTCAAGGGAACAAGAGGCAGAAGAGGAAACAGTGAATCAGTCAGAACAGGTTAAGACATGCTACAGTAACAAACAACTACTTAACTACTAAATATAAATAACATATATAACATATATAAGTATATAAATATAAATAACATATATAAATATAAATAACAATACATATATATATGGAACCCCAGTCTTCATCTGAAAGAGAATCATGGAAGCACATCCTGAGCCGACCTGCCAGGTGTTACTGTGATCATTTTAATTAATTTTATGTGTCAATTTGATTTCACTAAAGGTGCCCACATTACTGGCAAAGCATTGTTTCTGGTGTGTCTGTGAGGGTGCTTCTGGAAGAGATTTGTGTTTGAATCTGCAGACTGAATTAAGAAGATCCACCCTCACCAATGTGAATGGACATCATCCAATCCATTAAGTGCCTGACAGAACAAAAAAGAAGAACAAATTATCTCTTTCTCTTCTTAAGTTAGGATATCCATCTTCTCCTGCTCTCAGACATCAGAGCTCCTGGTTCTCCAGCATTTGGACTCTGGAATTTATACCAGTAGCTCCCCTGCTTCTAGGCCTTCAGCCCTAGATTGGGTTTACACCATTGGTTCCCCTAGTTCTTGGGCCTTCGGGCTTGGACTGAATTATATTGATGGTTTTCCTGGTTCTCTAATTTCCAGATGACAAATTATGGGACTTCTCAGCCTCTATAATTACATGAGCCAACTTCTATAATACATTTCTCTCTCTTTCTAATAAGAAGATATATATATATGTAAAATCTCCTATTGAATTCTGTTTCTCTAGGGAACCCTAATTAATACAGTTCCCTTTTGAAGAAGTGCTGTGTATTACCAACATTGAGGTGTTGCTTTGATTTCTTCCCCAGTGTAATCTATGAGGGATTTTTATGGACAGTAGATAGCAAGTTGCCTATTGACTCTCATGCATGAGTTAAGTTTATCAGTCTTACAAGATACTGCTCCATTCTTTTCAAAGGTACCCCAGAATTCTAAGACCCTGGAAAAGAGAGTGGGGCAAGAATGAGAAAAGGAAAGGTTATTTTGGGTAAAAATGGACATATCTCCCTTAAAGTGATAACTCCATTGTTGTGGCTGTAGTCACTCATTTACAAAACATTAATTCAGTATCTCAGGTCTCATGGAAGGCAATCCTATCTCTCAGGTTTCATGGAAGGCAGTAAGGCATTTTGCTATATTTCTTCATGGAAAAATTTTCCTGACTTTGCAAGATGTGAAATAAGGTTATGTTAATTGAAAATTTCAAGATTTTTCTCAGTTATAACAATTTTATGGTAAACCTATTAATGGCACTTTCTGTATGCATGCAGGCAAGGTTGTGTGATAATAAAATGCATGGACTTCAGAGTCAGACAGATTTGAGTTAAATTCTGTCCCTAGAGAACCAGTGATTCCTCAGATAATGTATTTCATCTCTCTTAAGTTTTCTCATCTAAACTGAAGACAGGTGTTTTTTTTGTTGTTGTTGTTATTATAAGTCTGGCTTTCTTTATTTTTAAATCAGGATCTCTCTCGGTCCCACCCCCACTCATTTTCTCTCTTTCTCTCTCTCTCAAAATAAATAAACAAATAAATACATAAATAAATAAACATTAAGAAAAAAAGATGAGGACAGGAGATTGTGATTAGGACAAAAAGAAAGAGCCATTCAACATTGAAAAGAAGGTACTGAAGTGTGAGTGTACCCACTATGGGAAGGGACAATGCAGAGTTTGGAATGGATAAAGAAAAAATAAGTGACTAAAGAAATTTAGGTTAGCTAAATAAATAATGCAGAGACAGGCACACATTGTCTCCAAACTTCACAACTTTATAACAAAATAAGTAATTTGAGCAGTAGGGCGTTCCCTGAATCTCAGTGCTGTACCTAGAAGGTAGGAATTCTAATGTATCTCACAATGTGTAGAACACAATAGGTATTTAATCAGTGCTATTTTTGTTCTTTCTGGATTGGCTTTGTTAGATGATAAGCATTTTACCAATGGAAATTATGTCATTTAATTTCCTCAATGCCTTCATAAACACTATTGAAAAGACATCATATATTACTTTTTACTCTATAGTCCTGCTTCTAAATATCTACCTTTAAAATGAATCATGTATGTGCCCAAATGTTTACTGCCAAAATTTAATCTCATCCTTATTTCTCAGAGCAAAACAGTTGTAAACAGTCAAAACATCCTCCAATCCATGTGTGTGCATGTAGGTGAGGGGAGTGAAAGGGACTTCCATAATTTGTGGCACATCCATTCAATAAAGTACTGTACAGGCTTTAAATCTGAGGTTGAGATATTTAGTCACATGAAAGGTGAGATACTCTCCTCTTTCTGCTTCTATCTCAGTCTGTCTCCCATCCCAACCTCACTGGCCTCTCCGTTTTTTGTCCTCTTCATTGACTTTTCCTTCCCTTGCCAATTGCAGAACTCCCTCCAGGGTCCCCACTGACCCTGTATATACCTTGTTCTCCAACTCCAGTACTGAGACCAGTGCCCAGGTCAACGGGCCCACCTTCACGTATCCAGTCTGGGCCTCTCCTGTGAACTTGAGATGAACACATCTGGTTGCCTCCTTAAAATTTTCACTTCAGTGTTTCACAGCATCTCAAATAATAACAAATGCCCAAAACAGATCTTTTGATTTCCCCATTCTTACACCTCTGGAAAGAAGGTTACTCAAAGTTAGTCTTCCTCCAACCTGATGTATGTATCATACCCTTTTAGAAACCTTGAAGACATAACTGATCAGTCACATCCAAGCTATTAGCATAGGCATTTGGTCTAACTTCCAAAGTATATCTCAGAGGCATGTACTTTTCTCCATCTCTGATGCCATCAACCCAGGCTAAGCCATGGCACATAGCATGCTGTGTGGACCACTAGAGTAGCCTCCTCATTAGCCTCTCTGCTCCTGATAGCCTCCTTCACTATGCTCTCCACAGAGCCAGTCAAAGTGGTATTTTAAAATAATTTATAAGGGTGGGGTGCCTGGGTGCCTCAGCTGGTTAAGCATCCAACTTTCAGTTTTGACTCAGGTCATGATCTCGTGGTTTGTGAGATCGAGCCCCACATCAGGCCCTGTGTCTTCAGTGCAGAGCCTGTGTGGGATTTTCTCTCTCCCTTTTTTTGCTGCCTGACTCAGGTGTGCGCGCTCTCTCTCAAAATAAATAAATACGTATTTAAAAAAATAATTTCTAAGATTATGTAACAGACTCTCTTGCTTCAAATCCTTCATGTCTTCCTGCTTTATTTAAATTAAATCCTCCTGTGGCTCACCAGACCCTGGCCTCCCCCTCCAGCTTGACTTCTAACTTCTTAATTCTCTCTGCTCTGGCCAAACTACTCGCCCCTTAGCATGTCCCACACACCAAGTTCTTTCCCACACCAGGCCTGCAGGGCTGGAGTCCGTGTTCCCTCTACCTGGGACCCACTTCTGAATGTCCCAACTCAAACAGGACACAGGTGTCTTATCACCGAGCTCCAGAAGCCCTGCTCCATTCCTGCTAGGCTCGGAGTCAGCACCTCATTCCATCAGAATACTAGACTGTGAGCTCTGTTTAGGGTGCTGTATTCTTTTTTTTTTTTTCGTTTCAACAATTTATTTTATTTTATTTTTTATTTTGTTTTTTTACAAATAGTTTATTGTCAAATTGGTTTCCATGTAACACCCAGTGTTCATCCCCACAAGTGCCCTCCTCCATGCCCATCTCCCCCCTCCCCCCCACATCCATCAGTCCTCAGTTTGTTTCTCAGCATTCAAGAGTCTCTCATGGTTTGCCTCTCTCCCTTTCCCCCACCATTTCCCCCCTTCTTCTCCCCCATGGTCCTCCGGTAAGTTCCTCCTAATCCTCCTATGCGTGCAAACATATGATATCTGCCTTTCTCTGCCTGACTTATTTCGCTCAGCATAACACCCTCAAGGTCCATCCATGTTGCTACACATGGCCAGACTTCATTGTTTCTCATTGCCATGTAGTATTCCATGGTATAGATAAACCACATCTTCTTGATCCTTTTTTCCACTGATGGACACTTAGGCTCTTTCCATGTTTTGGCTATTGTGGAGAGTGCTGCTATGAACATTGGGGTACATGTGCTCCTATGCCTCAGCATTTCTGTGTCGCTTGGGTAAATTCCTAGCAGTGCTATTGCTGGGTCATAGGGGAGTTCTGTTGTTAGTTTCCTGAGGAACCTCCACACTGTTTTCGAGGGGCTGTAGGGTGCTGTATTCTACTCATTCAGTTCCAGGGAGGCTGTTGATGCCAATGCATCCTTAAGCCTCAGAGAGGTCTGCACAGAGAGGCTTTAGTGTGGGCTTTATGAGTGAATTAATGCTGAAAATCGGGTTTCTAAACAGTAACATCCCATTTTACTGGTAAAACAAGAAGTACTGAATGAGTGAGTGAGTGAGTGAGTGAGTGTGTGTGTGTGTGTGTGTGTGTGGAGGGTGAGGTGTGTATGTAAACATATTGGAAAGATTAAAACCAAAATCTTAACACTGGTTATTGCCAAGTGAGGTATTATGGATGAGTTCAACTTTTTTCTATTTCCCAAAGATTCCATGTATATAAGAATAATAAGAAAAATGTTATTTTTTTGAACAGACATAAATTTTATGTAAAAGTTTTCAGTAGGTAGGGGCAACCAAGCTGACCTCTGCAGGTCATTGGTGAATGCCCTGGAATTCTTGTCTCAAGTAGACATAATGAGCACATCCCAGAGTTTGGCCAATTTGTTGATTTTAATTTGCTCAGGAGTGAATCCACTTCCCCAAGGCCCTTCTTCTTCCCCTTCCATTTCCTTCTTAGTGGGGTGAAGAGGCGCTGGCCTCCACCTGCCTCTCTCTCATTTGAGCTTTTTCTTATCTGTTACAGTAATTGAAGAAAGTTAACCCAGGATCAGAGGACAGAAAGAAGATAACGCCTTGAGCTTAATTCAACCTGCATTTTAACAAGCTGGATACACCCCACGGAGGCGATTACAGAAGCCGGCCAGTCCTGCCTTGCCTACTCCTGCTGAGCCTCTCATCTTTCCACCTGCAGGAGCTGTCCTGCCCTAATTCCCAGGGCAGTCAGGTGGCAGAGCACTGAGTCACCCTCCCCGAGGACTGACCTAGAACACGGAGTTCGACACCGATGGCCTGACTCCTTCTCTTTCAGCAGGAAGCGTGGAATGTCCCTGGAGCATGGAGCCAGCTCTGGCTTTGCATTTCCAGTTTGATCCGTGGACACTTACCCCCACATTAATTACACCCATAATATTTGAAGTTCTCTGTAAGCCAGCTCAGGCTGCCTCTTGTGATCAGGTTACCTTTTTGAACACTTCTTCCTGCAAATATGCATAACTTCTCCCTGCTCTTGACCAAATTAAATTCTTTTCATCCGTAGGGCTCATCTCAAGAAGCACCTGACAAGAAGCTTCTCAGGTACCCTCGTTAGCATCCTCCCTGTATTTTTTAGTGTGCCCGGACTAAAGTAACTCTTTTCGTCCTGTAGTATGGAGATGGCTGGACTTCTCAGAGACACACTAACACTTGCACATAAAAATCAGCTGCCAGCTAATACAGGAATGGCACACCCTGGTGGTTTTTGCACAAGATGGCTCTGCAGCACACAGCTGCTCTATCGCCGAGAGCTCCACTGCCTGATTCTTCCATCTTGCTAATATCTCGGGTACCCCATCCCCAACATCAGCTCTGGCCCACCAGATCTGGGGGCACGTTTGGATTCAAGGGACATGTCTGCCAGGTAGACACTCAACCATACTCACTCTCCAGAGTTTGGAATCATACCCTGGGTGACAGAAAGTCTCTGCCAAGACCACACACATTGCCCACCTTTCTCTTGGCCAGAGGAGGGAAACTTGGCACCAGGTGAAATACTGTCCATTGACCTTTATGACTATTCCAGCATACTGGTTCCCTGAAGGCAAAGATCTGTCCCTGTTGTTTGTAGTGACTGTGCCTAGCAGAGCACTTTGCAGCTGGCAGCAGAAAGCTAGGGGCTATTTGTCTTTATTAAGGAGCAGATGGGAGCTGACAGTCCCTGGTGGTCCTTGCTGAAACCCAGAGGCTGGCCCTGAGTCTCCGAGTGGGTCCTTGGGCTCCAACTTCCCTGGAGTGACAGATCGTCTGCTACCTTGCTGTGACCGTGTGGGAAATGGAGCCTCTTAGGGTTCCTATGGCTGGCTTCAGGGAAGTGTACCTATGTCTTAGTGTCAGTGCTCCAATCCCATTCATCTCTGTGTGTCTGTGTGTGTGTGTGTGTGTGTGAAGGTTGAGGGTTCAGTCCTGAGTTTCCTTCTAGATTGTACTTACTGGCTGCCTTCATTTTAACCTGTACCCAATGTGGGCTCCCCCTCACCTTGTCTCTCTAAATCTTCAATGCCAACTGCTTTCCTGGCACAAAAGATCATAATGCATTGACTTTTTTTTTTTTTTAACATTCCTATCTATATGTCAAAGTTACTTCCAGTATCAATTATGATAATAAGAATGGCCAGAAGTTAGAAACATAGACAGTGAAAATCTTGTTTTGAATTTCAGTTATAAATTTCTAGAGATAAACATAAAATAACCATTTGTTTCACTGCTTTAAAATTTAAACACAAATATCAACTGAAGTAACTTGAGTTGTGTTTGTGACTCTTTAAAATTACCCTTAGTAACTTTTTTAAAGTTTTAAAGTTTTTTTAAATTTATTTCTGAGAGAGAGAGAGAGAGAGTGGGAGTGAGCAGGGGAGGGTCAGAGAGAGAGGGAGACACAGGATCTCAAGCAGATCTCTGAGCTGTCTGCACAGAGCCTGACATGGGGCTCAAACCCACGAACCGTGAGATCATGACCTGAGCTGAAGTTGGACGCTTAACCAACTGAGCCACCCAGGTGCCCCTAAAATTATTCCTAATTTATAACTGATCATTTAAACACGGGTGTATGGAGTAAATACAGAGGTTGGAGACATAAACTGTACCAGAGAGCAGCTCAAAGGATTCTAAAATTTTAAGAATTTATTCTTAAAACCGACCACAAATAGCTTGAGTCAATGTGTCACAGGGGCCAAATGTATAACTGGTGTTTCTCTAAATTAATTTCAATGTTAAAGATATTTTTATTAAAGTTTAAGTAATAAAAATTCAACAGTAACTAGAGAAATTGCTTAGAACATAGACCACAAAAAGAATTTTTGGGGAAAGAAAATGTTATTACTGAAATTGTTTAGAATTGCTGGAGCATGAGAATGATATTGTTCTGGGCTGAATTGTGTCCCTTCAAAATTCATATGTTGAAGCCCTAACCCCAGCACCTCAGAATGTGACTGCAGTTTGGAGATAGGGCCTTTAAAGAGGTAATTAAGTTAAAATGAAGCTTTTAGAACGGGACCTTAATCCAATCTGACTGGTGTCCTTAGAAAAAGAGGAAATTTGAACACACAAAGCAGACACCAGGGATGCGTGCATAACAGGAAAGACCATGTGAGGACACAGAGAAAAGGCACCATCTGCAAGCCAAAGAGAGAGGGCACAGACCAAACTAACCCTGCTAACACTGATACAGAAACCGCACACCCTCCTGGTTAATCTTGGACTTACAACCTCCAGAACTTGAGGATGCTGTCCCCATGCCACTGGGCATACTTAAGAAGAAGGAAAGCCACTGTCACAGGGCATGGTGCTGAGGCCATTTCGTAAGGAATAATGGCTTGCAGAGGACAGAGGATGCCCAGGAAAGGACACCAAGGTCGAAAAGTCCACAGATGCTTTCTCTGCAGCCTTCAACACATTCCCTGCTTTCTTTCCTAAGCAAGTCAGCACTTCTCTAGAATGTAGTAGGGTTTGGAACCATAAGTACTGACCTAGGTGAGGACGGGTTGCTGAGAAAGGCAAAGAATAGAAAGTGAAGGCACAGTTTATCCAGGAGGTGACAGTCAGGGGACAGGGTGGGCTCACACCCTCAATGACCCTCTCTTTCTCTACTGCTCTCTCTTTTTCTCTCTCTCCTTCCCCAACCCCTCTGCATCCATGTAACCATCTGCATTCACATGCACCTACTCGCCGTCTCACCAGTTCAACCCCCTGTGCTCCCCACCCCTGTACTCAACCCAGAGTACCCCTCTTACTCTCTCTGTCACTCTCCTCCTCCCCCTCCAGTGCTGTGGTGGCAGTAACGGCATTTATGGGTCATTATGCTGCCCCTGGGAATCCTGCTGCTGAGCTCTTTCGTCTGGGAGTTGCTTGAGAGAAGCAAACACCCCAAAGGGAGCTCAGACAGCTTTCAATTATAGATCAGTAGAAATCTCCCGTGGAGTGTGCGCCTCCAGAACATCTGTGGGCAAGCTGGGGGAGGGGCTGGTGGGGCAGGAGGGCGGGTTTAGCTTCAGTAAATGCTAAGCATTGCAGGGTTTTCTGTCCTACTCCCCCTAACCTCTACACCTATTTTGACCCACCTGGAATGGCATATAAAGGATGAGGTGGCAGTGGGAGCAGATGCCTCTCTGACGAGAAGGGTTTTATCACTGACTTTGAGATTAGAATTGCAGCATAGTGGTAATAAAAGCAGACCAACTTTCAGTCATCAATTGTTTTTCAATTCCCTGTAGACGGTGCATGCCCTGATTGTGTCCAGTCAAGGCTTCCCCACTGCCTTGCCTTTGAGACACTATTGTCCACCTGGACATCGGTGACCTTGCTCACGAGTAAAACATAGGCAGTCCCTGCCTTAGGATAAGACTTCTCAGATTGATATGTCCTTCCTCCTAAGGTGTGGCCCAGTGGGGGAACTGCAGAAACAGAGGTGTCTCAGGACAAAAGTGGGGGGTAGCTAAGAGCTCCTCTTCCTCATGGCATTATAGAAATCCTTCAGAAAAGCAAACACAAACTAGGGCCAACAGAGATGTATGGTGGGACCTGGAATTCTTAGTGTCACCGCAAATATGTTTTTTCAGGTAATATGGTCATATTCAACCTTCTTAGGTGTTCATCTACATACCTCCATCCAGTCCATTTCACTTGACTTTTTCCAACAGGACCAGTAAAGAACTCTTCTATATGTATACTTAGGGTTTCACCCTCTTCCTCATCATTGCCTATGCTTGGCCAAAGAAAAGAAATAAAAAAGGATTGAAAGAGGTTCTGAAATAAAAGAAAGGAGACCCGGTTTATAATGCTGGCTTGCCCCCTCACTAACTGGGTGACCATGGAAATTGTTTACATCTTGCTCAGTTTCAAAAAAAAAAATGGGGATATAAATACTTGCTTAAATCACCAGTGAGAGAGAAAATAATTGATGGGAACATATTTAGAAATGCATACTATAGTACCAATTAAAGAAATCATTATCATCATCATGTAAGATTCAGAATATTAAAGTTAGCATACTTTGAGGAATCAAACCTGAGAGTTTTCTGAGTTTAATCTCCACAATGTAGCCATGAGAACATGGAGCATGAGAACTAAGTATCAGGAACATGGACTATGGTGTCAAAAAGACAGGTGTTCCAAGCGCGATCTATTAGCTATATAATATTATAACATACTACATGTGGCATCAGTTGCTTCATTTGCATTAGGAAAATAAGTCCTTTTTCACACTGGTGAAATAAAAAATAAAATTGGAATAGTTATACTTTCTACCGTAGTTTTCTGATTTTTCTGTTCCATATTGTTTACATAGGATTGTTCCCAGCTTACCTCCCAGAGATAGTCAGAAGGACAAAATCTAAACAAATCATTGTTCTTCATCACTTTGGCCATGATGATTGAATCAAATATGAATATATCACCTAACCTGATCCAATGAATAGCACATCTAAAACTTTCAGTGAGAAAAAGACCTTCCCTTTCTTCTGTCTGTTGCTTCTGGAAGGAAGGTACTCTTTAAGCTTAGAACTGTGTCTACCACCTTGCCACCTCAAATTAAAAACCTACCTGACTGTGGAAGCAATACAAAGGGAAACATAGCTAGGAGATGAGACATGTGCTCCAAATAACCTCATGTGAATCCATGGATCCACCTATTCTAAGTTAGCTCTTCTCTAGTATTTTCCATTACATGAACCAATAAATTGCTCCCCATTTTAAAAAGATATTTTAGGTTGAGTCTCTCTTAATTGCATCAGAAACATAAATAATTAATTAAGTAATTAGAATCAGGGGTGGGCTATTAAAAGTGTTAACCTTTAAGATAGTATTGACTGTTTCATTAGAAAATCACGGGAACCCCTCCATGATTGGATGGGAAGTTGTTCATTTGCATCATGCAGATACAAGCCATACAATTTCACTTGTAACCTGGGACTCAAGCTATGTACCTTCAAAGGTTAGAGTATTAAGTGATTTTGAGAGAGAGAGAGAGAGAGAGAGACAACACATTAACTTCTGTCAGTGTCTCCTGGTCTTCACTAAGGTTATATTTGTTTTAAATCCCCTTGCAGCAGAAACCAAAATGGAAGCCATTAAAGTCAGGCCTAAGAACACTGACACCTACACTTCGGGGGGAGAAAACCCTAGTGAAAGTTTTGTTTTCAAGTTTCATAAAAAGAGAGAAGAAATAAGAGTGGTGGATACAAGTATGTGATTCCTCAGTTCATAAAAGAAATCTCAGCCTCCTTGCCCATAGACCCTGGAGTTTCCCAAATTTTCCCTGCCCAGCCAACTACTAAAGTACTTGCCAGCAAGGACTTTTTCTAAATCCAATCTGATGAAAGTTTTATCTTCATAACTACCACCCTGACAGGCACATACCATACAGATACACACCATCTGTGGGGTCCACTCTGGGGCCCAGTGAAAACAGGTCAAGATGAGTACAGACAGCTCACTCCCTCTCAGGAGTTCAGCCCAGATGTCACCAGGGAATTATGCTGATAAGCCATGCAACAACCCCCACATGTCACAGACATTCAGTCTAAATCACTGATGAATTTGAAATGGAGATATTTGAAATAAGTTTGCTGCAGCATCAATAAGAGGAGAAAATAAAGCTGTAGAGTCAAAAGTATAATTGTAGGTCCAGTTTACAGTTAATCATGAGAACAAACCAGAATAAGTGTTCTAATCCAACACTGCAATTTTTCTGAAGGATGCTAATAAATATGGAGATATAATAACTAACGTGCCCCATACATTAACCTTCTGAAGTTTGGTTGCCTTGGAAAGTTGGCTCTTAGGAGAATCAAGTGGAATTAGTTAGAATCCCAGACTTGGCCACTTATTCCCATGGACTTTCCATCCATGAGATTTTGGAGTTTCTTTACCGCTCCCTACACCAGCATGGGTTGCTTCTTCCATTACAAGATGGTATATAACACGTCACATGGCAGATTTAGATGTGTGCCTTTCCTCAGCCCAACCCAGTGACTGGTTAGCAGAGAGGATTAAGGGGAAATATTAAAGAGTGGGCCTATGTCCTTGGAAGTGTGAGCTTAATCTCTACTTAGCCTTTTCACAGAGGGAAGATCACATAGGAATCACACAGACAGCTATGTGGTTCCCTTCTTGACTCCTTGCTTCATGAGTCCCAGGCCATTCCATGGGTTGGGGTCAAGGGTCTTTGTTTCTTCCTTGGTGCTATGTACAGGGCCATACAGAAATTACCCCCCCCCATTGTTATGTTGCATATTTGTTTATTTGCTTTTAACTCATTTCATAAAAGTGGCTTCAGAAACACATGCTTTCAGTGCATAAGAGATCAAGAAAAATCACCCAGTATGAATTTACCTTCCTTTCACTTCTGCTTAGCTTTGGAAGAGTGAACCAGTCTTGCCCAAGTCCTGCTATGACTGTCTTTTATAATGATGCTTAAGTGGGGTCCTATGTTTCCCCATTAGAAGAGAACCTGCTTACACTCTCCAGGAAAGGAGGGGCTGGACTCAGGACCTGTGCTAATGTCTCTGGGTCGATAGAGAAGACTGGACATCAGGTCTGGTCAGTTCATGTATCTGGAGCTGAAGGAAGCAATCTAGGCAGCCAAGATGGGTAGAAATCAAGCCCAGACCAGAGTTCTGAAAGGCGTCTCCAAAAAGGGGAAAATCTTGCTGCTGATAGTAGTTTCCAGAAAAATCCGACAGGGGTCAGTGGATCCTTTGATGCTTTCCATTCACTTCCTCAGTGAAGTGAAGGAGATGGATCTACACTGAAGGCGAGATGTTTCCAGGCCTGCTGAAGCAGACATTCCAGCCCAGCCAGGCACTGGGAGACCCCTTTTGTTACCATGGAAACAACTGTGGGAAGAGGAAGAGTAGACGGTACACTTTAACTCCGTTTAAATGCAAATTCTGCAGGTAATTAAGAGGCAAACCACAGTAAGAACATTACAGGAGATATATAGTCACTGGAAAGGTAATAAATGCCTGCCTTGAAATGGATATAATGAAAAATTTGACAGTTTGTCTCAGCAAGAGATTCCATCTTTAAAAAATCTCAACCATTTCTATCTTTTCCCTCCAGTTTTGGAAATTGTCATTCTAGGGTTGTTTTTTTTAAAATAATAAAAACTCAGGCTTATAATTGTTTTAAACTCTTCTCATTAGCAGGTGTCTCCTATCTCCCCCAGAGCCCGCACTGGAGCCTTTCGTGAGCTGGAGCTCCATTGACATTTCAGCTTCAATTTTCCTGTTGTTGTTGAAGAATCAATTGGTTTGAAGGGGAAATTTTCCCTTCTGTTCATTTTCCTTCAGTTGTCCCTTGGAGTGAACATGTATGTGGGCTGCTCAATTAAGAGCCCCCACCCTCCTCAACCACCCTGGTCCTTTCCCACGTAATTGGAAGGTTCATCTCAATAAGCTCAAGTGAGAGTAAAGGAGAGGGTCCAATCAGGGCATATTTTGGCTGGGAATTAAAACTCCCAGGACTTGCTCCCCTCCAGATGAATGGTCTGAATTAGCACTGAAATGGCAGCAGGATAGGCCTATGTGCCTGTACTTGAAAACAGTAGCAGCTCCTTAATTAGAGTTTCATTGCTTTTTGACGCCTACGCACATAATGAGGGACACTTGGCTCTGAGTAGAAGGGACTGTGATTGCTGGGAGGCTTTCAGCAGAGTGGCTCCCACCCCCACACTGCTTTGCACAGGTGTGATGCTTGCTTCCCCTTTAGCCTTTCCCCATGGAAACTTTGACCAGTTTCTGCCCTACATTATTAAATACACATTTTAAATTTCATACATTGAAGCTGGCCACTTTTAGAGTCAAATCAAAGGGACTGGGTTTTTTAAAGTTGAGTGTTGATAGTAGGTATGGAGAGGAGGGCTTTTTTTTTTTTTTTAATTCCCTGCCTAGAAATCTCATTATTTATATCTTCATCATTAAAATTAAAATTGAATCGGAGGAACTAAGAATAGAAAGAGATATTGGAGTTTTTCTAGGCTATAGTTTCTTAATTTGGGGCCCATGGATTTGTGTCAAAGTAATCATAAACACCTTGAAGAGTAGAATGGTTCCTACTGTTAACATCAGGAACTAAAATGGATCCACTGCACAAATAAAATAAACAGATGAAGTACTAATGTTGTATTATGATGTCTAGTGCACACAGGCGGTCCCTGTTTATGAATTCTGGGATGAATAAATGACTAAAACCATGATTAAGGTTTGACTGCTCTACCAAATGCATTCCATCTAGTGCCATCTCCTCTCTCCTCATCCCTATCAGGCAGACAAACAGAGATAAGTACATCATCAAATGAACAGAGAAAGGTAAAACAAATGACAAATAAACAAGAAAACTGCAGACATGTGTTTGTTTTTGGCACATCATTGATGTCCTTCAATCACGGCAGCTTGGGACAAAAATACTCTGGTCCACAGGGTATGTGGTGGCTGGGAAAGTCCACGTGGCTAAGGCATGGATGAAAGACTGCCAGTGCAGTCTTCAGAGCTGGCCTCAGCAAAGATGTTTCCAGCCTCCCAAAAGTACTGAACAACGTCTTCAGTTGACAGTCTCACAACCACATATGCAATAAGGTTTCTCATGTTAGGCCACTGGCAGCACTATTGGTGGAGAAAGAAGCAGCTTTGGACAGAGCTGTAAATGTGTTCTACTCTAGGGGAATCCGAGTGCTCCCTGACGGGTCCTTCAGCGTGCCTCCAACATGGGGCATACTCACCATCTCCAGGCACCCCAGAGCCTTGCTTTGGGTTTCTTTTCCAACCTTTTTTTTTTTTTTAAACTTATTTCCAGATAAGACCAAAACCAAAAATATTTTTTCACCCTGGAAACAAATAAATAGCTCCCCCATTCACAAGGCATCTGTATAATCCAAGAGCCATGAGCACGTACGGAGTCTCCTGTTTCTGAGAGGTAGCCCCTGCACCCCCAACCTAGGGCATGGGTACACATTCCAGCCTTCATAACCTATGCAAGTAGTGAGATGTTTCCTTTCAGGAAAAGAAATGCAATGGTAATGCATCCGAAAATGATCTAATAAAAAACAGTTCTGGATAAGCAATTAAAATGGGAATTAATGGAAAATGGCCACTCCTGATGAGTCTTAATGAAAAGGAAGTACATCATAAACCCAGCCTGCTGACAGTCCAGTACCAGAATGAGGATGGAATAGCCAATGACGAGCTTTGGTTGGGGGATAGGGGTAGTGTAAAAGGCTCTTATTGATCCCTAAATGATTCAGCATGCCTTAATGAAGGATGTTGACCCAAAAGAAGGCAAAGCAAATAGAGAAGCTCTTGGGAAGGACATCTGTCACCTGCACAAGTAAGAAGTAAGTTCATCTTTGAGAGATGAGTGTGCTTCTAGGTACAATGGATCAGAAAACACTGAAACTCCTAAACCTTATTCAAGGATAGATCTCCTGACCTCACCTATTTCTACCTATTTCATCATCTGCCAGATTTCACTCGTTAGTTTGTTTTGTGGACCCCATGAAATAACACAGGTAGAGGTCTGTTCCTAGCACCTAACAGGTGGTAACTACTGAATAGAGGACAACCCACCTTTTTCACTAGCTAGATGTCCTGAAATAACCCCCCAGACACCATTTGAAAGCTGTGACTGGAAGGGATTGCTTTTATGACTAAACAGACCCTCTCTAGTGGCTCCAATTATATTGCTAGAGCTTTTACTTATTATGACAAAAATTAATTTTCAATTACCTCTATTTGAAGATAAACTGGTGGAAAGAGTCCCAAAGAGATGGCAGAAAAAGATGAATAACAAAGAATCTGTTCCCCCTAATGCTCTTCGTTATTACTATTACATCATCCAATCCAAGGAGGTTGCAGCAGCAGCAGCAGCAGCAGCAGCAGCAGCAATTACAGGAACTCACAGGGGCTCCCCGGGATGGAAAGCACATCACATTTTTCCTTTCAGCCATGCCACTCCCACAGCACTGGCGAGCAATCTCTCTATTCAACCATGTCTCCTCGGTGGTAGTAGGAATCAGCTCCCATATGTTGTGCTACCACCGAAAGTCTAGGAAGCCACATGAAAGTGCCTGGCCCCCAGGGCTGGCTCAGGTGCAGCTCCCACCTCTCATCCCACCTGTGATCCAAGTTGAGTTCCCTAGTGCAACTAGATAGTCATGATGTTCTGTGGCTTACTCCCCAAGGCTTCCAGAACCATCTCTGTAGTCTCAGCCCCAGGCAGTACTCTACACTTCTGGTCACACTAGGCAGATGAGTGAAAGCACTCAAGCCTCTACTTGTTTTACTTCCTGCATCTGGGTTGAGGTGAAGGTTTTCTCATCCCCAAGGTGAAGGAGAAAGATTAAAAAGTGGCCTCTCCTTTAGGACTAGACCCATGCAGGGCAGGCTGGGAACATGCTTTAAAGCAGCTCCTTAAGACAACTAGGGAAGAATGGAGATACCCACATCATAGTCAGTACAAAATCCTGGCATTTATGAATGAAAGGTGAAACACAGACAGCACAACCAACGAAGTAAAAATGATGTTGGAATAAGCAAAATGTGGTTCCATGGAGAACCAGATGTTGGTAAGATAAGAAGATAAACTTATGAAAAATGGTCCACAAACAGTCTCCCATCTCTCTAAATCCCCCAACCTTTGTGTTCCAGGAACACTGGGCCGGACTTCATTAAAGCCCTCCTTGTTCTGGGGATTTGTGTACATGTGTTTTCACATATATTGAGATCTTATATGGCCAACAATATGCCTGAGCTATTGCAATGCCCTGAATGCTTGTGTCCTCTCCCTTTGTATGTTGAAATTCTAATCCTAAGGTGATGGTCTTTGGAAGTGGAGCCTTTGGAAGATAATTAGGTCATGGGGATGGAGTCCTCATGAGTAGGATTAGTGCCCTTATATAAAGAGATCAGAGAGCTAGCTAGATCTGTTTTTCACTATATGAGGCTACAAGGAGAAGACAGCCAGCCATCTGTGCCCTCACCAGACGCTGGATCTGCTGGTACATTTATCTTGGATGTCACAACCTCCAGAACCAGGAGAAATAATGTTTGCTGTGTAAGCCACCCCAGACTGCAGCAGTGTGTTACAGTAGCCTGAAGTAAGACAATCATCTTTGAATCTCCAGTGTCTGGTAGTACTTCTAATGGTTGTGGCTGTTTGGGGACTGTTTATTGAATGAATGAACAGATTTCAGACTTAAATATGTGACTGGGTTAAGGAATGAATGGCAGAGAAGAACTCAACATTCAGCTCCCAAAATGGTCAGTTTCCCAAGAACGAGCATCAATAATTACAGATCTGTTAAAAGACAACTTCGCAGAACTGAAAAGAAAATATTTTAAGAGATCTGAGGTGAGAAATGCAGAGGGATCATCACATGCTGGGCGGAGTTAACAGTAAAGAAATATTCCCAAGCATATCCTATGGGGAGGAGGGAAAGCTTTCAATTTCAAAGATAAAGAAAGACTCCTGGAAGCTTTCAGGCCAAATAGGAAGGAAAAAACTTAGAAGCCATCCTTCAAAAAGGTCCTTTGACTTAACAAGAATAAAGCCCTGAGTGTTCCTAATTCAACAAAAGAGAAAATGGAGCAGCTCATCTTACAGACAGAGGTTTTGAGAAGAGATTGTCTTTGTTTTGGCATAACCTGTTATTCCTGGGGATCATGGAATTTTCCCACAGGACCTTCATCTGCAAAGACTCCAGGCAGCATGGCTGAGAACCAGCTGTCTCTGCCTTTGTGGGAGGAATGTGGGTCCCAAGGCACCTTGTCACAGCCCTGGAGCTCTGGCTCCTACTGAGCTGCCACCTGTCCCAGGGAGGAAAGCGAGAGGAACCAGCATAGGATCCACGATAGTGCAGAAAACAATATCTAAGATCTCAACTGTGATCCTCGGAAAGGCCTGCTTACAGTATAGACTCTTGGCTGGTGTCTGGGAACTTATACTTCAGGAGGGTTCCCACCATAACCTGATAAGAGTGCTGCTCACTGTGTTGTTTCTGTGAACAATGTAGTTTATGCTGAACACCTGCTTTCTTTCTGGGAGTCTGGAGTTTTGGCACATCCAGGTAGAGGCTGCCAATGTGATCAACCCCCAGTAACAAAACAAAACAAAACAAAACCTAGACTGAGTCTCTAATGCGTTTTCTTGGTTGGCAATACTTCACCCACATTCTAGGGGGATTAGGTGTGTCCTATGTAATTCTAGTAGACCTTGATATGGAGGCCCACCTCCTCCAGACTTTGCCTCCTGTGCCTCTTCCTTTTGCTGATTATACTTAGTGTCCTTTTACTTGCAGTGCATCATAGCCACAAGGATGACTATGCTGATCCTGCCAGTACTCTGGCAAAGTCAGTCCCAAATACCTGACCTTTCTACTCTACCACTATTACCACATGAACTGATCTAATTGTCTCCATCTAGGCAAATAAATATAAGAACCTTTTAGAATAACTGTTTCCATGAAATCCCACAGGCAGATAAGCTGGAGAGCAGCATGGAAAAAGGTGGAAAAAGAAGGAAAAGGCAACCTCCAGGTCCCAGGATTATCATGGAGACATTTTTAGTGAGAGCAGCCTGGAGATGATTCTTGAAAGCTCCACCAACATGTCAAACATATGCTCAACATTCTCCTTGAACACCCCCCTGTCTTGCCAGGCCCTTGCCCATTCTTCCTGGGATGATATAGAGCTTTACAGACCCTCTAAAACACAGACATTTTTTTCCCAGCTGTGCCATCTGCTTGCTGGTTTTCCCCCCTTTTAACAGTCAGCTGAAAGACTCATCTGTTGAGAAATAGATGGGACAGTGTGGGCGGGGGGGGTTGGAGCCTATGTGTGTTTGTGCTCCTATGTTTATGTTTTGGGCAGAGGAATTGCAGGGTGGATATGAAAACAGAAGAACATATTCTCAGACATGTAGGAAAGATGAAGTCTCAGAAGATCCCTGAAGTGTGCATGTACCAGCGCCTAAAGTGGTCAGCCTCAGCCTCCTCCCACCCTACCACCCTTGCTGGGACCTCCCCATTGGGCCGGCTTTACTCTTGTTCTGAGACCATACCAAACCAGCCCATGAAATCACCAGCAGTGGGACTCTGTAGTGTCCACACCTTTCCAAGCCAAAGCTGGGTGTCCCTGAAATGAGAAAACAGTGTTGTCGTTGGGATGGTCAAAGACACAGTACCAAACTCTCTCAGTCAACTGGCCATTACAATTGGTTACTTTGTGCGAACAGCTGCTGTCAATATCCGCCTAACAATGGGGATTAAAGTACAGGGTTTTTTTTTTAATCCAATATTATAGATTCAAGAGACTGTCAAGAGGCAATCTATGTCCTTGGCTCAGCCTGCATAATCTGAAGTATCTCTGAAATATCCAAAATACTTTTCTAGATTTACAATAATAGGTACTCAATAATGGTAATTACTTTTCTATAGGTCTCTAAGGAAGACAGTTTTTTGACCTTTTTAAAATTGATGTCAAGTATTATTGAACATTTGCTGCATATTGAGGCACTCTGCTGATCCTAGTTATGTAGTTCTCCAAAGGGTTGATCTTCAGAGAGTATTGTAAGGGTTACAGCAGTGCAGTGGGATACTCATGGATTGATCTCAGTTCAACCAGACTGCACATCTGTGTTCTTTCCTCTCTAGCGGAATTTCTCAGCCCCAGCACTATTGACATTTTGGGCTAGATCATGTGTTTCTGTCGGCACTGTCCTCTGCTTTGTAGGATGTTGAGCAGCACCCCTTGCTTCTACTACCATATGACAGTAGCATCCTTCTAGTTATGACCATCAAAAAATCCTGAGACATCACCAATTATCTGCAAGAAGGGGAGGCAAACTCCCTTTTCCCACTCCTACCCCATGTTGGGACACTGTAGCAAGCTGCCTCTAAAGCCTTACTACTCAAAGAGTGGTCCAGGGACCAGCTTCAGCATCCACGTCATCTAAGAGCTTATTAAGAATGCAGAATATCATGCCATTTTTTAGTCCTACAGAGTCAGAATGTGCATTTTAATAAGATCTCAAGATGATTCCCAGTATACATTACAGTTTGAAAAGTGCTGTTTTGAGATAGCCTGTGGTCATCCCAATCCCAATCCCAACAGATTTTCCTGGAAAATTCTGTTTCTGAAAGTAATATTTTTTTAACAGATTGCTCATAGATCAAATCATTGTTTCAACTAAAGACGGAAATCTTTCTGTCAAAAGATCATAACTGTTTTAACTACCCTTGGTTACCACAATATTTTCCTAAAAGCAATCACCTTGGGATAGGGTAAAGAGGGCACTAAACTTTAATCAGTTTATGCATGCATTCATTTATTAAGTTTTGTCAAAGGAGTTTACTGTGCAGGGCACTTGTGATACAGGGTGTTCAGCAGCCTGGGCCACCACCTGGAAGCCCTCCCACTCTCCATGAAGCCCAGCATGAATCTCAGCTGCTCGATGCCGATATTTCTCTGCTTTTCTTTGGTCTCAGCCCATTGTTCATGGTCCATACATTTCTGAGAGCACAATCTGGACTCACTGTATTCACATAGAACCTGCAGTGCAAGAATCTATGGGAGGGGGATCTTGACTGTCAATCTGTCTATTGATCTGTTTGAAATGCACATTAAGGGCCAGTCAATAACCTTATGGTTAATAACTGTCTGATTCATAAAGACAAAGGCTTAGTCCACCATCCACTGCTCTGGGGGAAAAAAGGAACTGGGATGGTTTGGGTTTGGAAATCAGAGCTATTCCCTTTTTCCTACCAATAATCTGACAGAAATCATTTGAGCATGGCACATTGACTGTCTATTAATGTTAGATGGTTTTGAAATAAAACCTAGGTAAGGAGAGGGGACTCTGCCTTTAACATCACAAGGCTATTGTTGTCATTTCTACAGCACTAAGGACAAAGACTGGGCTAGATGATCTTTCGAATGCAATTCATTCTCATAAAATTAGTATTTCCAGGCACAGCCCAGATCAGAAGCTCCCTGTCCACAACCAATTTATTATCCAGAGCTCATATGGAATCAACAGAATAAACTGTGAGGCTCTGAAACTTATAAGAGGACCTAAACACTGAGAAGACTTTCTTTACTGTCACGGAGAAAGGGGATATTGTGCTTCAGGACACTGGGAGGTGATCACCTGATAGAGAGGGCTGCAAGCAAGTGGAATACAGGAAGAGAAGAGACAGTGTGCAGACTCAGGGAAAGAGGAGAGTCACGTCAGGGGCATGAAGCTTTGTGCCCTTTGGGAAGTTCAGGGCAGAACTCGGTTACAATGCTCACCTTGCATGGCCTTGAAAACATTTTACTATGTAAACCTATTAGACACAACTGGTTTAAACCGTCTTCTGGGTTAAGCATGTTTTTACTTTGGACAAGATGGAACAGGTATTTTCCAGAATGGGAGAAGAACAAACCCACCCCATGATCACCCAATGGTATCAGCTCACACACTCTTCCTGTTCAATGTAGAAATGGGAAGTCTCCACCCACAGACATCTACCAGTTAGGGAAATAGTAAAAAGCCTATCCTCTATAGCACTGTGCCTATATACAGGTCCCAACGTACATAGTGGATCATGATGATAGATAGATAGATGGATGGATGGATAGATAGATAGATAGATAGATGGATGGATATAGAAAAATATAATATGTAAATTTATTTATCATTATATGCCTGTATTATATAACAGAATCTCATAAATACAGAAAGCCTTTTTTTTTTTTTTTTTTTTTTTTTAAAGATTTTTTTTACAGCTCTTTTTGTTTTTATTTTATTTATTTATTTATTTATTTATTTATTTATTTATTTCTAGGAGAGAGAGAGACAGCATGAGCAGGGGAGGGTCATAGAGGGAGGGAGTGACAGACTCTGAAACAGGCTCCAGGCTCTGAGCTGGCTGTCAGCACAGAGCCCGACGCGGGGCTCGAACCCACGAACCGCGAGATCATGACCTGAGCGAAAGTCGGACGCCCAACCGACTAAGCCACCCGGGCGCCCCAGCCTTTTTTTTTTAAATGTTTTTTTTTTATTTTTTTTTTATTTCTGAGAAAGAGAGAGACACCGTGAGCAGGGGAGGATCAGAGAGAGAGGGAGGCACAGAATCTGAAACAGGCTCCAGGCTCTGAGCTGTCAGCACAGAGCCCGACGCGGGCACGAACCCACGAACCATGAGATCATGACCTGAGCCGAAGTCGGACACTCAACCGACTGAGTCACCCAGGCGCCCCCAGAAAGGCTTTTAAAATTAATTGCTGGACCTTCAAGTTGACAGGCCATTAAGAGAATCTATAATGTCTCCATTTTCCATAGCTTATTTAAGCTGGCCCTTCACTGCCTTTCCTCAAAGTTCATGGAAGAATAAATTATTTTAAAATTTTATTAGTAATACTCAATTTTATCTGTGCATATACAATATAGCAAGATCAAATTGCATGAAAATATATGACAATTAACCAAGGACATTCTTTTAGTCAAATATGCATATAGATATATTGGGTACCTATGTACTCGGTTCTGTAGTTAGCAATAGGAATGTGAAGGTGAGAAAGTCACACTCCCATCTTGAGGGGATGTGGTATCTTGAGGAAAACAGAAATGGGAATCACCATGTCCATTCCAATGTATTAAAAGTTCTGGTATTGAGGTGCTAGAGAGGTCACTGGCACAAGGAGCCTCCCTTCCTCATCTTTTATCTTTTGGTGGTCAATTTCCTAGAGAGTCTTTTGTCATGCAGAGAACATTAAGATCAACCTGTCTGGCAGTCATTTGGAAGTTTTATTTACTTTCTTTCTTATTTATTTTAATCTCATGATGCTCATTGCTACCTTGGGAGCAGACTGGATCATGGCTCAAAGTCCTGTATTTTAGCAAAGTGTATGTGTGTATGTACATACTTATATATGTATGTATGTATATAACCATCACAGAATGCAGGTATTAAAATAATGGAAGAAACCTGATATATCCCCTTCTGTATTGTATAATCCCCTCCTAGTTCAGATTTAATCCCCTCCTGGTTCAGGTTTCCTTCATTACTTTAATAGCCACGTCAGGTCCCATTATGGGTTGCAGGGCATTATCCAGAGAGAAGGGAGAAGAGAGTCTGAAGTGTAAACTTCACCCCCGCCCTTGACAAGACGTCTGTACTCAAGAGACTAATCTGGGATCTAATTTGCCAACTTGAGGGCCTTAGGCACTTTTGTGAAATGTAGCATATGGCTAAGAGAATTAAGTTTGTTTCTGTTTTTGTTTCCCAGTTAAATAAGGGCTCTCTATTTTCTTAGTATTGAAAAGAGAAATGTATCCAAATTGAAGAACAATAGATGAGACGGGGAAAAGTCCATAACATGGCCTGAGACTTCAAGCAGAGGTGTAGGCAAAGCCTCCGGAGATAAGAAGCTTCCAGGATCACAGGGTGGTTGGTATTCTTTAATGGATAGGCGAATAAGGACTGACACAGGGCTATGACACTGCCTTATCAAAGGCAGATGTATGCCAGGTGCTCAGAGCTTTAGCATAGAGATTAGCCGAGCTTCTCTACATCTATCTGGAGCCCTCTCAGCATGGATGAAGTACAATGGGATCAGAGGGAAGAATTTAACCACTGAGGAATCCTATAATTATTCTAAAAGAGGGAATGATTGCAGCTAGGGCTATGATCCCTGTAACTTACTGCTAGAACACATTACCCAACATAAGCAAAGACAAGTTTCCTAGGCCTATAAATTATAACAGTAGACAGTTTCACTGGTATTATTAACCCTCTTTCTTCTGATTCACCTCTAATAGTCTCTGATAGTCCATATGCTATATTGGAGTGTCCTCTTTCCAAGATTCCCCAGGTTCACCCCACGTATGTCTCCACACCATCATTCCCTCCCAGGCCCCTGCCTCACCTGTTACAGTATGAGCAGTACTGGATTTGTGCTTATCCTTCACTCTGGGGCCAATCAGTTCCTCTTCCACACATTATTCAATCATCCTCCTTAAGACTGTTCCCCCTTCTATTCCCTTTGCTCAAAATTCCTTAGTACACTTGCATCATAGCTGAAATTCTCTTGCAATTCTTAAATTTGCCCATATCTGGGTGGGCCTGGAAGAAGAAGATTTTATATCTGGTGGCTAAGTTTTCTGAGCAGATCAGTCACCTTTAGCATTTGAACTAGACTTCAATTTTTTTAAATGTTTTATTTATTTCTGAGAGAGAGAGAGAGAGAGACAGAGAGAGAGAGAGAGAGAGCCAGCCTGAGCAGGGGAGGGTCAGAGAGAGAGGGAGATACAGAATCTGAAACAGGCTCCAGGCTCTGAGCTAGCTGTCAGCACAGAGCTGAACTAGACTTCAACAGGTCAGGAGGAATGTGTTGGGTGCAGAAAAGGAAGAAGGTCCTCTGAGCAGTGGAGGCAGCATGTGAAAAGGCACAGAGGTATGGGAAGTGAATGGGGGCTGAGAAAGCAGTGAGTGGGAAGGAAGATGCCAAGATTTTGGAGAAACTAGGAAAGGAATGATTCATCTTCTCATAAAGTAGTCTTGGGTTTTAATATGCTATATGTCGTTCCACCAGCTCTGGGGAAAATTACCATAAAATCACATTTTTTTTTTTGAGAATTGCCATGGGATATTTAATGTCAACTCAGTCCCTTCTTTATGCTACAGATGCCCACTGGGCCTGACATGGTCTCTTTGGACAGTCAATATTTATGAAGTCAGGCCAAGTCGCACAGATGCAATGGCAATGACAGGCTGGGCAGTATTCTGTTCCATTTGAGTCCTTGGTGCCAGGGCTGTGCTTGTGTCTCCAGGGAGGCTGCTGGCAAGAAGCATCCTTAACACTCAGTTGCAGGGTTGTAAATTTCAGCGAGGCTATTCAATATTCATGTAATTACCCCAGAAAGCACATTTGACATTTCATAAATACGGCAGAATATTTAGCATTTGTCTCTCTCTCTCTGCTACCTAAGCATACATGGAAAAATAATCCCCAGGGATCCCTGCTGTCTGAAATGGCAACAGTTATTGAATCCATAAATTTGATGGATCAAAGTCTTCCTTCTTCATCCCTTTCATAATTTACAAGTGGAAGTGAAATCATATAAATGAGGCGGCCTGCTGTCCTTTTGCGTGGAGCTCTGCCTATAGCTCCAGTCTCTTATGTTTGGGCATCTTCCCCAGAGTGAGCTGTACAAAGCCACAGACCCCACACAGACATGTGGCCATAGCACAGGGGCACAGGTGGGGAGGCCCCCGATGTCCAGGTGGGTATAGGCAGTGTTGATTACAGCCTTGCACTCCAGCCTCAGAGCCATTGAACACGATTCAATTTCCCAGGGACTCTGGGACTCTACAGACAGCAGGAGGACTCTGGTGCCTTGCACACTGCACCTCTACTGCAACCAGAAGACAAACGACAGACCTCCAGCAGCCCATCATGCAGCATATCACTGAGAGACAAAAAACACCGTGTACTAACAAAGCCCAGCCTTCCACGAGCCAGTGCTGAAGACAGAGCTTCTGTATGAGAACAGCCCATCTCACGGTTGGCTGGTTGTGCTCCAAATGCAGACAGGCTATTCATGCCAGGCTGGGGAAGGACCCAACTCCTCTCCCCAGGTTGGGAAGCAGATGTCTGTCCTCCCTGCCTGCTATGAAGTGATGACCTTCTCCACCACCAACAGGCTAATGAAGATCACAGAGTGCATGTCCAGAGCCTAGGTGTTTTCCTCCAAAAGAAGCAACAGAAAGAGTTTGTCATGCTTGAGGTAATAAGGTCAACAGATCAAAGAGTTATTTTCAGAGTTATGAGTTATTTCCACTTGTCTTGTATTAGAGATAAATCCTTACTGTGTTTATATATTATATATGTATATACAGAGATGCATATATGATATACATGTGTATGATATGTATGTATTATATATGTGTGTCTTAATATGTCTAATGTGGTGCATCTCACAGTAAGTCGATGTATACTAATGTAAGTGTACATTTAAGTATATATATACATCTATATGTATATGAATGGTCATACATGTTAGTACATGGATGTGTATAAATCATTATATGTATTGATATGTATGGTTGTATATGTGCTTGTATATATGCAGAGGTGTATGTGTACAGAAATATGTGTATGTGTGCACATGAATGAATGCGTATGTATGTGGGTCTACGTATATATAGTTTAATAAGAGTTTATATTTAGTTTAGGTGTAGATGTAGCTAAATATATGGCTGGCACTTCCTTTTTTTGCAGTTATTATCTCAGTTTATTCTCATATCACCTTTGAAAGTCTATAATTACTTCCATTTCATCAATGCAGAAAGTGAGCACCGGAGAGACAGAAAGGTTTGTCCAGGACCACACAAGTAGCAAGAGGCAAAGTTGAGATTAAACCCTCAGTCAGACACAATGTAGACCCAGTGCATCTAATATGTGTGTGTGAGACATGCATGAGACACATGTGTATATCTGTGTGCATGTTGTGTAGGGATGTGTGTGTGTATGTATACATGTATGAAAGGGGTCCCCTGCACGGGGGTCTGTATGCACAGACAGGCCCTGACAATTGCATGCAAACAGGATTCCCCTGCAAGCTTCTGTGGACTAAGGCACCTGCCTGCTTTGATTCTTTTAGTTTTCTAAAAGCCCTTTCTTCCTCGGCTACCTCTCTACAGCATGATTGTCCCACCTGTGGTCCTGGGGCCCTTTAGGAACTGCCACTGCAAATGTATAAGCAACCACCAGACTTGGTTGGTGACAAGGCCTCAACTATACCTCTAGCACATTCCAGGGGGCTGTGGAGACAGGGGCTGGGAGGACTTGGGCGAGGGGGGTCAAGGACTGAGCTCTGGTTAACAGAGCAGTCCTGTCAGCTTGCTCCTATTCATGAAGAACAGGAGCACTTTCAGCTGGAACTGTGATTCCCCCCACCACTAAAGTAAGGGTACAATGCTCTGAGCAAGTCACTAATCACGAAAAGAAGGGCTACCATGTCTCCGCCCAGAGTCGCTGGTAGGAAAGACTGAAATAACAGAGAAGTGCCTGGCATGAGGCAGTACAGATGTGCTCAAAAAACCTGTGTGCTCTCCTTGCTGGGGAGACATTGTCAACTGTAGCAGTGCTGCCCAACAGCCAGTAGGGTGTTTTCCATCCCTCTTCTTTCTTTGAAACTAGTTCACTTTGTATGTGGGATTCTGCTTCCATGTGACCTGCCTCCGTGTCCAGGTACAGGAAAGGAAAGGAGACTCCCAACCTGGCAGCCAATCCACAATGACAATCCTGGAGGACAGGGGCTCCCGAGAACCGGGAGGGAGGTGGAGAGGTGCCAGGCTCTGTGGGGCCTCTGATTGCCAAGCTCATCTGGAGCATGTCGAGAGCGGGGCCAGGGATCTTATGCATGCTGTAATGGAGACTGGAAGAGGCTGTCTGCAAAGGAAGACAAAAATGCAGCTGGAGGAAACCGAATCAAGAGACCGGGTGGCCCCTAGACAGCAGGCAGTGACTTTGATTCTTGATTTTCTACTTCTGTTGGTTTGCTCCCAGATGTAGCCCTACACCTTGAACTAACTACAGTATCTTTCCAAAAAAGCCTCCCTTTTGTTCATTATATTCCAAGTGGGTTTCTATTCTTTGCTACTCAGTGATGCCTTAATAATAATAATAATAATAATAATAATAATAAAATAAAATAAACACTCAGCCATTTCTGAGGGACTATGAGTTCTAAAACATTCTTAGCATTCTCTTCTACTGTTGGTGGAGACACACCAAGTCTGGCCCCGCTACGTTCCGGTGCCATGCAGTTTATGGGCTTAAGTAGAAAAACTTGAAAGGTCAGGGTATCCTAACATCCTAACATCGAGCAAGAAAAATGCCATGAAAATTTAATGTACAGTTAAGGATCCCAAATTTTAAATATTCTCAGAATCAGCTGTCCTCATTTCCCCTGAAGATGCAATAGCTGCATGTTGTGTTCCGAAAAGATGTCACTCAGGAAATACCATGTGCAGGCAAGAGTGACAGCTTATGTCCCTCTGTTCTTTAATATGTAAATAAAATTGATTCAAAATTTTATGCTATTTCTATTCTGAAGTTTAATACTTCTATATTTTTGTGACTTCCCAGGGGCTTCTGTGTTTATGTCACCTAATTTCTAGTCTATGGCTTTTTGATACCTTACCTCTTCCAGTGACTCACTTATCTCTGCCCTGAGCTGACCCGACCTGGAACTCAGCCCCTGTCCCTTGATTTCCCACAAACAGCATCCGGGCATTTTGGCTGTGAAGCTGCGTTCCTTGAAGAGGCACGACAGCACTGCATAGCCAACAGCCTACGAGCCGGTGACAGATAGCTCATCTTCTTCTTGGAAGGCTTATAGTGCCCCCTGCGCACTCGCAACCCTCTCCCTGCTGGCAAAGTGTGTCTCCGCTGTTCCCTGGGCTCCACCCCCCTCCTCGCCCGCTCTCCTGGCTCTCCTCTACCTGTGTCCCTGCTCCTAACTTCCTGTTCTCTTCTGCCTGCACTTCCTGTAATCCTTCCTCTACACAGGTACCTCTCCTTGATACACCTCAACCCATTCTGACTCTCCCTCCAGGACCGCCAATCACATTCAAAAAGGCCCAGTAAGGCTTGTTTTTAAACAAGTACAAGTCTCTCCTTGAATGGAATTCTGCTTCCGACATCCATAATAACATTATTTTCCTCACCCTTGCACGCCCAGCTGAAGGAAACAAGGCCCTGTGGAAGAGCTCAGGGACCTCCTTCCGTCCTCACCCTCCTTTGCAGTTCCATCCCCGGCACTTCCCTTCGGGCAACCTATCTGCCTGGACGCAGAAGTGCACAGTCCCCACCACAAACCACAGGCCTTCCGTATCCCGGCTTCTTCTCGCAGGCCACTCCCTCTGCCTGGAATACTTGACCTTTTCAATTGTCAAATTCCTCTCATCCTTTTAAGCTGAGCTCAAATACCAACTACTCTGCAACTTCTCCCCCAGTACTGAGGACAGGGAAGGAATTAGATGCTTCTTTCCCTGAGTTCCCTCAACCCACGTTTTCATCTCTGAAACAATCTCACCATAAATCATGATGCACCTTTACTGTCCTTCCACCCCCGCGCCCCCCCCCCCACCTTACCACAAGAGCCGTTCATAGAGGGGCCAAGTCTCTAACCCCTGTATTTCTGCATATTTTGCAGCTGGCAAATAATTGCTGCTCTGAACGTGTGATTTAAACGGATGTATAAATGGAGAGTAGGTGATATGTATACAGTGCCTGTATATCAGGCAGTATCCTAAGCCTCCTGCATGTACGAATTCATTTAACAACCTCCTCAACACAACACTATAAATATTATTGGGTATTTTACATGTGAGTGTCCTGAGACTCAGCAGTGTTAACACACTTATAAAAGATGACTCAAGAGGCGCCTGGGTGGCTCAGTCGGTTGGGCGTCTGACTTTGGCTCAGGTCATGATCTCAACTCTCGTGGGTTTGAGCCCCGTGTCAGGCTTTGTGCTGACAGAGAGCCTGGAGCCTACTTCAGATGCTGGGTCTCCCTCTCTCTCTCTACTCCTCCCTCCCTTGCACTCTGTCTCCTCTGTCTCAAAAATAAAAATTTTTAAAAAATTAAAAAATTAAAAATAAAAGATGACTGAGGTAGAAAGTGCTGGAACAGAAATCTAAATGCAACCTAGGCTCCTAAAAATCATGTTGGTCTCTAAGAAGTGAAAATTTTGTTTGGCAGGAACTGAGGGGTGATGAAGGGGTTCTTCAAGGACCATGGTTTCAGGTTCATTCAATCGCTCAGCAGACATTTACAAGGGGACTGTGTTGATACTCTGCTAGAATCACAGCTCATAAAGGCAACTGTGTTCTTCTAGAGCAGAGACTGTTAGGGTCTCCAAAATCAAGCTGCTTTGGTAGAAATTCCTGACCCATCTTCCAACTGCAATAGGAAGTATCTATCATAAATACACAGGGCTCCATAAAGGACAGCTGTTTTCAGTCTCATTGCCGTGTAGTCTAATGTGGAAGAAAGACACACACACGTGCACTCACACACACAAGCAATAGTTACATCAGGCTGGTGAATGCTATAAACCTTGCGGGCTCATGTGAGGCCACTAGCTGTTATAAGGACTTGGGGTATACCTTGGCCCTCCAAACAAGAACCCCAAGTACCTTGGCTATAGCCAAGGAACAGAAGGCCTAACAGGGATCCAGAACCTAGACTGTGGCCCTGTGGCCCTGTTGGACTGGTCAGTTTGGGAGGAAGCTGACACTTTCTAACGCTTTAATGCCATTTGAATTGTGTCTTCTTTGCCAAAAGAAATGTTAGCCTCTTTGCTAAAATCAAACTCTAAAGGCCTCGTAAAAACATTTCAGTTTCATAAGCCAATATTGACATAAGGACAATGAGAAGCATGTGTAAAGAAATTTTATTTGAGCCCATGGAAACAAACATTCACTGCTCTCATTTGTTGCTACAATCATCATCCAGTAGCCAGTGTGGATCTTCCCTTATGAACATATTGGGAGAATATGAGTTTGATTATGATGCTACTCACAAGAGAGGGGACACTGCTTGAGCCCGTTTTTGAGCTTCTCCTAAATAGTACAGCTAATATTAAATTCTGATGGTTATCAGTTAGCTGTTGCTGCATAACAAGCCACACTGAAATTAATAACTTAAATAACAAATGTCGTATTTCTCGGGAGTCTGACTGGATGTCTGGGTGGTTGGTTGAGCTCAGCTGGGCTTGCTCATGCATCTGTGGTCAGCTGGCCAGTCAGGTGGGACTTACTGGTCTAGAAGAGCCTCAGCTGAAATGACTGTTCTGCTCTGTGTGTGTTTTTTCTTTCTTTTCTAGCACGCTAGTCCAGCCTTGTTCTCATGGTGGTCGTAAGAGTTTAAGAGAAAAGTGGAAGTGTGTAAGGTCTTCTGAGACTTGGAATGGATACACCATCACTTCTGTCACTGTCTTTTGGCCAGAACAAACCCCAAGGCCAGCTCAGATTTCAGGGTAGAGAAATGAGTGCCATTTCTTGATGGGGAGAACTGCCGAGTCATTTTGCCATCAATTTAATGCACTGCTCAGTGGTGGCAGGGTGGGCGGGTTAACTACCTTTTGCAAAACACTGAAGACCCATTCTTACTTAGTTATTAGGATCCTTACTTTTAAGATGAGGAAACTGAGACTCAGAGAAGCTAAGCAACTTGGCCAAGACCACAGAGCTGGAGATTCAGAGACCTGAAATTTAAAGTAAGATTTATTTGACTCTAAAGCTTGTGCTTTTTCCATTTCACCAAATAGACCTGACAGCCCTCTACACTCTAAAATATTGATGTGAAGGAGCAACTGTGCTTGGCTCTGGGTGTTCATGAGGGATGTGTGACAAGGGGGAGGATTAGCCTAGACTCTGGGGAATAGGTAGTGTCCAAGCAAAGAGGCTGGCACTATGGAAAGAAAAATCGTTTTAGAATTAGACACCCCTGGGTCTAAACAGCCATAAATCTCTTTCTTCATCTTCAAGACAGTGAGAGCAGGTCCAGGCTATCATGGATACTCCCTCACCAGACTATAGAAAGAATAAATATGCTCTGGACCACCTGGTTTCAGGTGCAGGCTCCACCACAGGCTGGATGTTTAACCTCAGGCAAGGTGCTCGGCTTCCCTGCACCTCGTTTTCTTCAACTACAGAATGGACATAATGAGGATCCTTGTCTCCCAGTGTTATCATGAAGATTGAATGAATTGATGTGTCAACACGTCCAGAGTGCTTAGAATGCCTGGCACCAAATAAGTGGTATTATAACGTAATGATTTATAAGAAATATATATTAGGTCATTCAGATGGCCAAAATATATTTCTCAGATATATTTGATTTTCATCCACAGTTCCTAAAAATGCTTCAGAGCCATAAAAGTGAAGTGGGTGTCTTGATATTAATAAAGGTGCCTTTTGGATCCCATCCAAGGATGGGGGCTGATTGCCAGGAGGACCCACCATGTGATCTGAGGGTTGAAACTTGCAGTTGCACTGACCTCCTGGGATGGGGGAGGGGCTAGAGGCTTAATTAGCCAATGACCAATAACTTAGTTAATCATGACTATGTAATGAAGCCTCCAGCAAACCCAAGAGAATAGCTGCTTGTCCTTTCTTGGAGACTTTCCATACTTAAGGAACCAGAATGAGTGTATGTGCCACTGAGCTTGGCTCCAGGCACCACAAGGACAGAAGCTCATTTGTTCAGGACCTCACCCTATGTTTCTCTTCACCTGGCTATTAATTTGTATCCTTTATAATATCTTTTAATAAGCTGTAGATAGAAGTACTTATTACCCTGACTTCTGTGGGCTGCTCTAGCAAATTAACTGAACCTAAAGAAGAGGTCATTGGAACTTCCAATCTGTAGTCAATCAGAAGCACAGGTATCAGCTTGGGGCTTTTGACTGGTGTCTGAAGTGGTGGGTGAGGGGTAACCTTGTAGGATTGAACCCTTAATCTGTGGAATCTGATGCCATTTCCAAGTAGAGAGTGTCAGAATTGAATTGAATTTGAGGACAACCTGCCAGTGTCCAAGAATTGCTTGGTGTTATGGAGGGGGAGGCCCTCACATTGTAACTGCATCCATAAACCTGGAAAGAGTCATATAATAATCAACATGCAAATATGCATACATACATACCTATGGTGACACGGAGTTAGAAAGGGTCATACAACGTCAGTGTGCTAAACCCTATACAGAAGCTGGTGAAGAACTGAACAGAGTGAGAACTCTGTGTTGGCTGAGCCTTTAAGGTCTGAGCAGGCTGAGGGGGCTGAAAATCAAAATCAGACCCTAACCTCAGACTCTCTATAAGGAGTAAGTGCTTCTGCCCAGCTCGGGGGCAGTGGTGGAAGCGGGTTTCAAAGCTGGTTTATGGGAATATGCTTGGAGGTACGTTGTCCCTCTGAGGGAGATAATTGTCATACTCTTTAGAGGTATGTAGCTCAGGGAGCTGCTTATGTGTAGTTGTTGGAAACTAGGGGAAACAGACTATTATTAGCAAGAAAAGTAACCATTTCATATTCACACATTAATACACGTACATCTACACAATCGCACACATTTCTAACTGGACACTTGCTGTTATTTGAGGGGAAAGCAGAAAAAGCTGATGAATTGTGTCTCCCTAAATTCAGATGTTGAAGTCCTAACCCCAGCACCTCAAAATGTAACTGCACCCAGAGATGGAGCCTTTAAAGATGTGATTAAGTTAAAGTGAGGTCACCTGGGTGGGACCTACTCCAATATGGCCAGTGTCCTTACAAGGAGAGGCTATCAGGACACAGACACACACAGGGGGAAGACCATATGATGGCCATCCATACATCCAGGATACACACCTCAGAAGAAAGCACCCCTTTGACACCTCAGTCTTGGACTTTTTATACCCAGAACTATAAGAAAATTAATTTCTGCTGTTTAAGCCACTCAGTCTGTGGTACCACATAAGGTGGCCTCAGCAAAATAACAGTCAATAATTGGCCATTAACTCTATACCAAATTTCCAGTAAAGAATTTCAGCCTACTTTCCCAGTTCAGGAGTGCCACAGATCATTGAAGAAAAGGATGAGGTTCTAGCCCACAAAACTGTAGGGGAAAAGGCTGAGCTGGAGGCACATTTCCATTCTTCTCACCCTTAGAGGTCCTTATGAGGCAATCCCCCTTTTTCCTGCCAGTTGAATCCCTGATTCTGGGCTCCTCCCCTGGTCTATGCTCATGGTCAGCCTTTGGCTTGAGCCCATGCCTGGGATCTACACCGTGTCACCAGCCAAGCTCCTCTCAAACCTGCCTTCCTGCTCCTCTCCCACTGGACATGGCAGAGTTGGTAGATGCAGACCTCTGTGGGTTATCCCTGCTCTCCACCCCTCTCCTGACTTCGGGCCTGCATAAGTGTGAAGGCAGCATGTTACGTGCATGTCCATAATACCTGCCGGTTCTGCGGGGTCCCTTGGCTTGGAACTCACTTCACATTACCACGAACAAGTTGACATTTTTAAGGTTAATGATCCAGTTGCTTATAAGACAGGTGGGGTTTGAAACCAAACTGCTCATAGGAATTGGGAGCCTGTGAAACAGGCTTTATTATGCTGCTCCATAGCCTCCGACAAGACTAACTTGTCCTTTGGCACCAATACAATCATCTAGGACCTGTGTCTTCCATCTAATTTGCACTTTGAAAAAATTTCCCCAAGTATTCTCACTTCAGCAAGTGTCTCATGGTTTTTAAATTGATGTCCATCATGATCCAACTTGTTGCAATTGCTGGAGATAAGCGAGAGACTTGCTGGAATTGAAGAATATAAATTGCTTTACAAGGAATGGTCCTCAATGAACAACAAAGAAATTATGCTGAGTTATAACAAACATTTTTTTAAAGCATACCTTTTTTTTTTTTTACCAGTTACAATTAAAATTGGGAGCTTTTTATTCATATTACCAGCAGCATCTCACCATTTTTCTTACTTCTTCTTAATGTTAGGAGGCTGTGAAATGTGTGTGTGTGGGGGGTCTTCCATATCTCCCCCTTCCCCTGACAGGTCTGGAGAGTCAGTCCCTCTTTCTGTCTGCAAGGTGGGTCCTGAGTCAGCAACCCTGGTACTAAAATAACCACACCATGCTGACTTCCACAAAAGGCCCACTCTTTCTACTTCTGAGCCCCAGCTGCCCACCTACTCCCTCTTAATGTAGAATAGACTGAATTTCACCTCCCTGTTTGATTTTCTATTTTTCTCTTTTTAGGTTACTTGTATCAATTACAAAATAAGGCATGCTAGTTGTAACACATTTTAAAATGCAGTTGAAAGAATAAAAAAAAAAAATGCTAGTGTCACAACTTCTCTCCACCTCCCAATCCCGCTGAATTGAGCATTGGCAATTGGGTCAATGTGTATCCTGCCTCAGCTTTCCTTCTGATTGCACGAAGATATAAACAGACACATGAAGTGTGAGGATATTGTACACACAGCTCTGCACCTTGATTTCACATACTATCCTCTCATGGCCATTCCTCTGACCCCACCCCCAACATGTGCCTCATTCTTCCTTTTGAACAATAGCATAAAATTTCATGGTAAGAATGTTCTGCCTTATTCAACGATTCCTTTCCAGTGAATATTTAGATTGTTTCATCTTTGTCTTTTGTTGTTGCAGTTTGTTTTATTTTCCCACTTGCTTTGGATACAGCAAACGTTGTGTTAAGCATCCTTGTACATGTATGTTTGTACTATCAACTTCTGGAAACTCAACATATATATTTTCAATTGCACTTAAAACCTTATTACTGTTTTCCTAAAAAGTTACAGGGATTTACAGATCCATCGACAATGCATATATTCCCCTATATCTAAACTCAGGTAGATATTATCCAGCCAGGCTATATATCAAGATGTAGGAATTTCTGATATATTTAGGAAATTAACCTTTAGTACCATGTGCAGTTTAGATGTTCAGCTACAAATGCCTCTAAATTTTATTTAACTTCAACTAGGTTTACTCATTTTTTTTCACATGCAAGTGAAATAGACCTAACTAATATATTACCTATTTTGGTATATTTGGTATTTTGTCCAATGATACACTCTGAGTTTTCTTCCTAAAATATGACTCCATCCAACCATTCTACAAGCTTTCCCCCAAATTTTCACCTAGAATTTGTGTTTGTTAGGAGGTTTTCCTACTAGTATACTGGGTTAGATATAAATGTCCTAAGAGTTTAAGATTTTCTTGAGAGCAGGAGGCATTGAGCATTTTTTAAGTTCTGTATTACCCTCAATGCTCTGTACTCTATATTTCACCTACAAGTGATACAGAAGACATTTTTGGGGGAAAAAGGAAAAGAAATGAGATGGAAGAAAGGAAGGAAGGAAGGGAGAGAAAAAGGGAGGGAGGAAAAAGAAAGGAGATGTGAAAAAAAAGGAAGAAAAATAGAAATGTGTTTCTAATCCTTTATTTAAAAAAAAGATTTTTTCTGTATTACCCAAGATGGTGATGTTAGTCTCCCCATTTATCATAGCTTTCCCATTTGCTAAGATTTGAGGAGGCTGCCTCTACTGATGATAATCATTCTTCAGTATTCTATTTTCAAAAGTTCTTACATGGGAGCTGGGCATATTTGAGTTTAACATCCTTGGTTTTACAGTTACTAGCTGATTGCCTTTAAAAAGTTGCCTTGATCTCTGGGCCTGTTCTCCCCACTGTAAAGTGCAACCAACAGTAGCACCCTTAGACGTTATCTGTGAGACTCCAATGGGATTACAGAGGCAGAGGGCTGACCCAGAGGATGCAGTAAAGATGCATGCCACCCTTGTTCTGTCACTCCTGCTCACCGGATTTATTTTGATGTGCCTCTTCTAGCATGGAAATTTTTGAAAAGAGAAAACATCAGAGTGTGAAGAGGCTCTCACACATCTCACCTCCTTGCCCACTCTCCTTTTAGTTTCCATGTTTATTGGAGCCCACAGTGTGACAGTACCAAGCTGCTCTCTCTGTGCTGTGGATTGTCATCTAGGACTTGGCGTTACTTCAGTTCTTCTGGGTCACAAATCTCCTTGAGAAACTCATGGATGCATTGGGCCCTTACGTCAGGAATAATTGAACGCAAAGCTTTTCATAACTATGTGTATTCAATTTGAGTGCCACAGACACCCAATGTGAAGCCCATCCTCAGACCTCATTTAAGGGCCTGGAACTGGAGAGTGGTGGGCAACATGCAGGTCTACCTCCTGCATCCTCTATGGTTGATATTCTATATCAAATTGGAAGCTTCCATAGCAACAATGTGTTCATCAGCCAGCATATGCCCTATCAGCACCTCACATTTGAATATCAGGGCCGCACCTGCAGTGTGAGTGGTAATGCCCATGCTGGGCTTGGCAGAGCTGACAGCTCATTCTCATCCAGCAAGGCCTGGATGGAAGATTATGTCTGGGATAGGTGGGGACAGGGGTGTCCAGAGAATTTCCCACACTTTCTCTTTTACTTACTTGGAGGTACCCAATTAGAGAAAATACAAATTGGCTGTATCTTATTTAAACCCCACAATAAACCTGAGAGGGAGAATATTGTTCTTTATTCCAGATACAATGTGGGAGCCTGAGATAGAATGTGACTAGGCCAAGGCAACATCCATAGGAGAAAGAATCAGGAGCCAGATCCATGCCCAAATCTTATGCTTTAATATTCCAGCATCGTTTAGCCACAAGCAGGCTGTGATGCATGTTTCAAGACTTAATACCCTAGTAATAAAAGCAGGATGCTACCCAAGAAGAAGAAAGGAGGAATCCATCCTCAGGAGTGGTTTCCTAAATATCCAGAGACATTTCCAGAGGACATGGTATTAAGGAAAAATGTGTGAGGCCTCACTGACCATTAAGACTCCAAAAGCAAGAATCTAAACAAATGGGGTTGAAAGAAACCCTGGGGGGGGGGAGGGGGGAAGCGGGGGAATCTCAGTTAATCTTAGAGATACAACAGTGCCCTGTCCAAGCTCAATCAGCCAAATTGTGTGATTTCCTTCTGAGAGCCCCATAAGTGCTGGTGGCAAGGATGGAAAGGTTAACAGTGCATGGTCCTGATCCCCAAAGAGCTCACAGCCTAATGAGGGACAGACAGGCTCAACACCAAGTTGAGATAAGGTATCTGTAAAGTGTATAAGGGATGATGAAAACAAGTAATTGTGCCTAAGGTGAAAAAAACCTATAAGATGGTGCTAAGACAGCTGGGTATTAATATATATGGGTGTCATGCAGAAAAGATAAAAGGGAGACATTCCAAGCAGAGAAAAGAATATGTAAGTGGGGAGCGTATGTATTAATAACACTAATCTCTAAAATATCAGAGGCCTAGGGCAAACAAAGATTTATACTAGTTTACTTTCCCTATCTAGTGAGGGTCCGGGATGGGGTTGGAAGCACACGGGTGCTGCTCCAGTCACTAAAAGGATGTAGGCTGGATAGGTAATGACCTCTAAGGTCACTCAGGAGAAACACTTGCTGTTCAATAATGCAGCCCAGAATTGACACATTATCTCCATTCCTATTTAATTGACTAGAACGAGTCACTGATCTCACCTCACCGCCAAGGAAACGGGAAGTGTGGTTTTCACAGTACTGAGGAAAGAGAGAAGACCCAGATCTGTTTGCACACTGGCTCCCTCTTCCATTGTTTAGGACAATGTAAAAAGCTGATTCACTGGACCAAGCCATATGTTGGGAACATACCAGAGCAGTGTGCACTGAGCATATGCTTTGGGATCATTTTTATTTCTAGTTTCTGTACATCATTTTGCCCTCACAATTGACTAGAGAAAACTCATATGTATTTGTATAAGAAGCAATGCAAAAACGTAATGTTTTTGTGTTTGTGTGTTCACAGACCTTCAGAAGGTCAAGACTCTAAGAAAATGGCACATGTGGGGAAGAATGTATAGACAAATGAAGAGAATAATCCTATTCTGAAACACCCTTTGGGGTGAAATTGGTAAGATCTTGGAAAACTGGTTTCCCAACTTGGTAACCCCAACCAACTATCTGGAAAGCATCTTACTTTCTCCAGAGTATGTAACAGGAACCTCAGCCTGGCATCTTTCACAGCACCAGGGTAGCTCTTTGGCCCACATCCCTGCCTCTCTGCCCTCCACACCCCCCAGCACACTGTGTTCTGCCTTCTGTGGAACTTCCTAGCTCCTCCTATACCCAAAGCTATGTTCACTCCCCACTATTACTCTGGGGAACTCATGTTCTTTCTCAGCCTTGGGCACCTTCATATTCTCTGCTTCACATCCTAGGGCATTTTCCCAATATTCTTCTCTGCACCGTCATTTCACACTCTCACTAAACATTTTCTTCCCTATTTCTGCCCATCCTGTCAAAAGTGGAACTTCAGGGAAACCACACCATATTCCTGCCCGGCCCCAACCCTGACAACCCAACCCAAATGGCTGCACAACCCTCCCCTCCAACCTCTCCACACTCAGACATGCTCCCTTACATCCAAACTCCCCACCTTTACTGGACCAGAAGCCACAGAACACGGTGGTTAAAAGTATAGGCTTCAGAGTCACACTCAAGTCCTAGTTATTTAACTTCATTGGGTCTCAGTTTCCTCATCTGAAACAAATCTGGCTAATAATAAGACCTACTGGTAAGTTTCTGTGATGAGTAAATGCAATAATGTATAGAACAGTTAGCAGAGTCCCATCAAAGTGTAAGTGTTCCATATAACCTAACCATCATCATCACCACCACCACCATCCTATGCTCAGAATACCAGTTACCCCAGCTTCTCCTGGTAATTGGCCACAAAGCATTGTGAACCTCCATGGCTTCATGTACCACAAGTTTAGGAAGGAGATGATCTTGCTCCAAGTTCCTGTTCACAGGCCCCATACTGGCATGTCAGACCCTGAGACAGTGGCCATCAAGCTTAACACCATGACAGTTGGCATAGCAATGGTCGGGAATCGGAATTCACAGTATGACATAGAAGGCCGTTCTTTGGGAGCCATTAATCACATGCACATGGGTGAGGCTGAGTTTGAAAAGCAGGAGAAGCAAGCAGGTATCAGAAACAGGATCTAGGAGCTCATGTCATCTTAGAGATACAACTAACCTCAGCCCGTCAGCCTGTAAAGCTTCCTGAATCCTTCTCTCTTGGATGGATAAAATTCCTGGTAAGACAAGACTCAGGGGAAAGTTTTGAATTCATATAATACTGCACTACATTTGTCACAAACACTTGTTTCAACAGAACTGGCTTTGTGTGTTCACTCTTTGCCCTGGGGATACAACGTGAACAAGAGACATGAGGGGCCTGCTCTGTGGACTTACCCTTTAGCAAGAGAGCTAGATACTAAACAGGTGAAACATAAATAAGTAATAGAACTTCAGAAGATGGTCAGGTCTGCAGATGAAATATACCAGGGTAATGAGAAGGAGAAGTCTTGAGGGAGAAAGAGAGGGGATTGTCCAGAAGGTGGAGGGAGGGAGTAGCATGTGGCCATTGGGAAGATGCAAACTACGTCACCCAAAACTTGTTTGTGTGGGACAAAGACACACAAAAGCTGGGCAATGTGAAGGGAGGTTACAGTTGATGTGTGCTGGTGTCCAGTAGGTGTTCAACAAAGTATAGGTGTTATTATGTCAGAATCTATTGAGGGGTCATCAAACGTGGCCCAGGAGCAGAGCTTCTGTCCTGGGGACAAAAAGAGCCAGATAACCATGTCAAATTGTAGAGACCCTTTCGGGGGGACAAGGGGCAGGCACACTGTAAGCAAGCCTGGGGGGGGGCTGTCCTCTGCATTCGGGGATGCCACAGCAGTTGCCTGCATGGTGGGGTTTCAGGTGAGGGAGGCTGGTTGGGAAGCAAGGGACCCTTTGTGCATTAAAGCACAGTGCTCTGTTTTGTTCTCAACTCAGGTCATAAGAAATGGGGTATTGATCTCAGAATATGGGCATCCCTGGCTTTGGTGTGAGCAAAGTGCCTGAGGACAGATGATTGTCACCGCACAGGATGACAGAACAGAGGCGAGCGGCCACCTCTGTGGACCAGGCAGTGCTGTGGAGAGGAGCAGCTGGCAGCCTCCGGTGTGCCCCGGGAAGCTACATGAAAACAGCCGAGCCAGAGCATCTGGTGAGGTCAGAGCCCAGGCCGGGCACCTCCGGGCCTTTGTTCTTCCTCACTAATTGTGCTCCTGCTGGTGTCACAGATCAGAGAAGAGATGCCAGGACCATGGGCTCAGGAAGCACAGGTTAACAAGTGTGCACCCACATGCAAGCACAAGAAATTCAATTAGGATAGGCCATCAGGCAACTGCCGGCCTCCTCTCCCAGTGCCTTCCCAGGATCTGGGGAAGATTTTCCTGTTTCCTATGAGCCCCATCCCAGGCAGCAAAATGAATTCTAGAAAAACTATGAAGGAGGTCACATGGGGCCTTACAAACCCCTCCCCTCTGCAAAGGAGGGATGCCTCCTGAAAGGCTTGGTTGAGGTTCCCGGGTGGGGAAAGTGAGAGCCAACATTTATAGTTCAGTGTGATTCTTTTCTGGGGAAAAGGTTCACCAATTTTGTGTTGTCTCAAAAGGGCCTATGATCTGAAGGAACTTTAAGAGGCTCTTACAGTTGTCACTATTTCAGAAGGTATCCAGAGCCTGGGATTCACTTCTCAGGGGAGGGATCTTTCTGCTGAAAGGCTGAACAAGTGAACAAGGACAATCAGCCAGGCACTGTACCAGCTGCTTCACACCTGGATCACATTCAACTGTTTCCCTTGAGCTGCAAGTTTTCATTATTTTTCCCAATTTACAGACAAGGGAACTAAGGCTCCAAGCAGGTCAGCAGTTTGCCCAGGGTGGACACACACGATGATAGAATTTGGACCCCAAGGTTGTCTGATTCCAGTGTTTTTCCTATCTCGTCACAGAGATTCTTTCAAATAACAGGGGCTGAGGATTTGGAGATCAAAGTATGACCATATCAACCCACCAGGTCCAATCAGGCCACCCCGAATCAGCCCACACAAGAGTCTGCTCTCCCACTCACAGTGGGTCCTTCCAGAACCTGTAGGTGCCTAGATGGACTAGTGAATAGTGGCCCTGCCGGAGTAAGAGTAGAGGGCAGGAAACCCAAAGAGCAGAGCTTTCATCCCATTCAAATCCCCACGTTACAGATGAGGGGATTAGGGCAGAATCTGCGAACGATTTACAAAGTCATACCTGGTTTTGGTGCCTGCACTTGGCGAGGCTGGCAGGGATATGTGGCCTTGACCTGCACAATAGAGGAAGGCTTCTTCCTCTTGGTCTATCTTACCTTCTCACATCACTTCTTGGCTCTGGGTCAGACCTAGAGGGTATTGTTTCACAGTTCAAGTGTTACCCCTGCCTCTGTAACAAGGAACTCTGGACAGAGCATGGCTTTGAAGTCAAATCAGTCTGGACTGAATCTCTCTGCCAAAGCTGAGCTATGTTACTTTGGGCGAACTTGAGATATCCTTAGTTTCTTTCTTTCTTTCTTTCTTTCTTTCTTTCTTTCTTTCTTTCTTTCTTTCTTTCTTTCTTTCTTTCTTCCTTCCTTCCTTCCTTCCTTCCTTCCTTCCTTCCTTCCTTCCTTCCTTCCTTCCTTCCTTTCTTCCTTTCTTCCTTTCTTCCTTCCTTTCTTTCTTTCTTTCTTTCTTTCTTTCTTTCTTTCTTTCTTTCTTTCTCTCTCTCTCTCTCTCTCTTTCTTTCTTTCTTTCTTTCTTTCTTTCTTTCTTTCTTTCTCTCTTCTCAGTCTCTTTCTATAGAAAATGGGGGGGTGAGGGGCAGGAAATATTCATCTTACAAGGAGGTTGTGAAGATTTGATGAGATCAAGCATATAGAGCACCCAGTAGGTGCTCATTACATGACATATACCCTCTTATTATATCCATACATTTCTCTTGGCTGCAGCTGAGTCAGAAGGGCTGGCTGGGCTCAGAGAGACTGCCCACTGGCCCCAGGTGGAATCCTTGTCCTTGGGCTGGTCACGTGCTCTTCCCTTGCCATTTGCTCTTTAAGAGGAACCAATTTCACACTTCCAGATAGATCCACACTCCAAATTGTGTTTGTTTTAAAATAATGAATAGTGGCATTATTATCCCCACTGCTCTCCAGGGCGCTCTGTGCTGAATGTATTCCTTTTGCATTAGCAGAGCTTCACTGCGGCAGATAAACGAGCCCGTGCCTGAGCTGAATGCGCAGAAGGAAGGATGGCTCACCCTGCCTGTTTCCCGTCTCTTCTGGCGGAACCTTCCCAGGAGGCTGCCAGCAAGGTTCCTCCTGCCTGGGGAAGCAGTCAAACATTTCAGCAGGCATCCAGAGCACTGGGCAGGCAGGAAAGGAGGGAACCGCCAGGTCTGTCATCCCCTGCTTCTCTGTGACTCTCGGGTAACAACCCGCATCAGGTGGAGTTGTTGAGGAAGTCTAAAAGGAACTGAGGGAAGAACAGAATCGTATATCTTGCATGAAACAAATCAACAAAAAATGCTGCCTGTGAGTTGAACACCACGTAAGCTCAAGTGTTGCTCAAACGCATGACAAGGACAAGGTGTGGCCAGTTCTAGTGATGGCAGTGATGCAATCCCTGCTCAGAGAATCCACAAGCCAGGGGAGTCCTAATTCAGCTATGTTGCTTTTCCTTTTGTGACCTTGACCGAAACCACATCTCCGTGCTTCCTGTGGGGGTCCTGAATGAGTGGGGGTGGGGTGACAATTATCACAAGGCTTCTGCTGATTTTAGGAGTAGAAGCTGAGGCTACTCTTCCTGTTTGTCATTCTTCACCCTTAGGTGGGTTGAGTGAAATCACAGAGGAGCCTGCAGCTGGATAGGCATTACTGATGGATATGTATGTAGTTTAGTGCTGGGTCAGGGCTAGCAAATGAGAGGGGATGGTATTTCCTTTAGTTGCTGGTATGGGCTGAATTGTGTCTTCCCAAATTCAGTCTAACTCCCCAGTACTTCAGAATGGATTGGAGATAGAGTCTTTAAAGAAGTATTTAAGTTAAAATGATGTCATTAGGGTAGGCTCTAATCCTATATGACTGGTGTCCTTATCAGAAGAGGAAATTTGGACAAAGGCTCACATAAAGGGAAAACCTTGGGAGGTACAGAGAAGAGACTGACATCTACAAGCCAAGGGCACAGACCTCAGAAGAAACCAACCCTGCCAATGCCTTGATGTTGGACTTCTGGCCTTCAGGACTGGGCGAGAAGAAATTTCTATTGTCTAAGCCACCCAGTCGGTGGCACTTAGTTATGGCAACCCGAGCAAAGCAATACAAATGCCATCTTCTCTGCCACCCCACAACGAGAGACATGGTTAGGACAGCTCTGAGCCCATCAGGAGGCTAACAATACAGGAAGACTATGTACACTTTGGATGTTATATTCAAATACAATTACAGATGCAGTTATAGAGCTAACTTGACCAACTGAAGGAAGGAGACGCCCATTATAATGCATTAAGTGCATGTTCTTTCCTGCACCACTACCCTCTGACATCTTCTTCATGTATACGGTTTTTAAAACACTGGGATTATATTGCACAAATTTATCTTTGCTTTATTTTTGTTAAAACATTAATTTGCTTCAAGTAAACATTTTATATCTGTATAAAATAATACATATATATTTTATTAATATACTAATGTATATTAGTAATATATATTAATATGTTATTTTTAGGACTCTTTTTAAAATTTCTTCATGTTTTTAACATATTAGGAGCCTAAGAAATACAAGTATCTTGGACCTTGATTAACTTCTCAGTGGTCTTGTGGGAGATTATCCCTCCTTTTTCTCAACTGCTTTCCTGGCATCTGTCTCCTGGACAAATGCTTCCCATTCCTGGCATTACTCTTACTTTCTTCCTGCTTCCCACCTAGGATGGTGGGATGAAGCTCTGAGACACATTTAGGTTTTCAGAAGGAGGCGGTCAGAGCAGGTCCTGCCTAAGGTCAAGGATTCTCCAATATGCAGACAAGCACTCTGAAGTCATTTCCAGTGATTGGAACCAAACTGTGTTAGGAAGAAAGTACTGCTTTGCCCAGCTTTATTCTCTGCACACATATTTCCCCTGAGAAACTTGCCAGGAGAGGTGACTTGTCAAAGGCATCTACAGCTGATTTGATTGTTCCTGAATCCTCTTCCCAAATCTCACAAAAATATCAGCTAAATATCTTCAAATAGCCCTGACATCTAGCATAGTAGCAGCTATAACATGATTAACATTTTGCATCTATTGCAAAGGCCCAATAAAAGGACCTCCAATCACGCTGAGGGATTCTGAGGATGTAGAGCTGAGCTTTTATGGATCTGTGTATTGATTGTTGTCTGTCCCATGTCGTATATCAGCCAAAGAAACAGAACCGCATCCACTTAATGAGACCCATGAGCCAGAAGCATTCAGCTGATGGTGTGTCCTTGGGCCTCTGGACTTCAGTTGACTTTCCCTTGCTTTCAGCCTCTGGAGTGTGAGCATTCCATCCTGATGTCAGTGTCTTGAATCATGCACTGAGATGTCTCTGCCTGAGCATCTCCCTTGGTTTGGTTTGGTTTAGCATCTATTGGACACCAAAGCTGCACCAGCTCCATCTAGTTCCTCAGTCTCACATTTGTGGCATGACCTAGAACTCTTTGTGTAATCCTAAGCAAGGCACTGGCAGAGCCCAGGGGACCATTCTTAATATGTGGGGCTTGGGTCCCGGGAGGATTATTACTGACTCATCCATCTTTGCTGAGGAATCCCTAGTCCTCAACCATCCAGGCTGTACAAAAAAAAGCTTTCAGAGAGAATTTGAGGCAAGAAGGCTGATTTTTTTTTTTTTTTTTTGAAAATAAATGCAGTGACACTTGCACTACCATGACTGCAGGGCTCTGTGGCAGCAGAAAGTGCTTGGTTATAGTCCACATATGTGTTACCATCACAAGGCTTTGCTGGAGTCTTTATGCTGGGTCTTGCTCTGTGCACTGTGTATCTGGGGAGGACAGAGCAGGAGCTCAAAGAATACCAGACAATCACACTACCTGTTAGAATCTTGTTAGGAAAGGGATGGCACACTCAAATTTATTTGCATACTGTATTTGCAAAATATAGGTAAGGCATAGGAAAAGTGAAATAAATGGTGGTGCAGTGCCCTATGTGGTTTGCAACAGTAGGATAAGCTTTTACTTCCCATAAAACAGCAAGGTGTAAAGGAGAAGGCCTGAAAGGGGCCCTGGGCTTTACACAAGGATGCAGCCAGTCTGCAATGATGCCACCAGAAAGAACAGCCTGAATAAATGTCTCTCTTCTTCTTCTCTTTAATCTCCTACTGGAGCTCCCATTGGACAGACTCAACCCAAAGCTAGTGGGCAAAGGAAATGATCAACAGATTCCATATAGCTCAGCCTCCAGAGACATAGATCAGAGCAAAGAAGGGTGGGGAGCATAATTGGAGAGGCAAATGGAACATGCCCAGCACATTTCCCAAAGACTGGAGCTATACCCAAGAGAAAAGGAACACTGAGGACAGGCATTTAATCCCTGATATGAAGATGGGGGAGAAATAGCGATATATGCCAATAAATAATTACTCAACCCAGCATCCTAGTACTCTCTCAAATGAAATAAAATGTGGCTACAAACTTTAAGGATTATAAGAAATAAAATTATACTAAATGACTCATTTCTCATTACAAGAGCTCTACTTCCATATTCAATATGGGGAAATAAGAGACAGGGACATTAATTAAGAAGATCAATAAAAAATCTCATAAAGGTTTAAAAAATGTTAATATTTCCTGTAGGTCTGGAAGGAAGAGGAAGCACTTCAATAGGGAGAAGGTCATAGCATGTAGGATATTGTTTGAACAAAGGAATGAGAAGAATAAAGGTGTATTCAAGGGTTGGTGAATTGCCAGGAACATTGCAATGCATAGTATATTGGGAGGGAAATGTGGTGAGATTCATATGAAAAAAGTAGACTGGTGCCAAGTTGGGAAGATTTTGAAATGCCAGACAAAGAGTAAGAGAATTTATTATATATGCGACAGGGTGTGCTTGTGCAGGGAGTGACTTGCTCATTCTGAGATGTTCTGTGGCACCAACCTCACTAGGTATCTCGGGTGTAGGATATATTGGAGGACACTGAGGATGAATGCAGAAGGTCAGTCAGGTGGCAAACATTAAAGATGTAAAATGACTATGGACAGTAGAAGGAGGAAGAAGGACAGTTGCAAAAAAACATTACAAGGTCGGCATCGAAGCACGTTAGCACCTATGCATCAATGTGAGGTGGAAAGAGAAAAACCCAGTATGCCTCTGAAATTTGAGTATCTTTCTATGAAGATGTTTATGTCCTTTGTTATAAATAGCAGCGTTATTTGGGAAGGGAGTATAACTCAGGTATAAAAATAATTTGCTGCAGGACGTCCAAACTGAGATGCTAAATTTGGTAGCTGGAGGTATGGATCTAATATGAGAAATTGTAATACAATGATGGGTTTTTCAGAGAAGTAAAAGTAAGACAAGGAAGCTGTAGTCTGGAACCAGTTAAAGGGTGTGAGATGTCTGACATAAAGCAGGTCTGGCTTGAGAATGTTTCTACAGATTGCCTGAGAGATATAATGATGACTGATGAGGGGGAAGTAGGGAAGAAGACTCCAGCAGTGAACAGGGTTTAGAACTAGGTAACCAGGATTTTAGAAGTGCCATTGACTAGATACTAAAATGTTCTGAGATAAAGCAGACGAAAGGAGTCCCTGGATTACAGGATAAATTTGCATGAAGGACCAGACTCTTCCCAGTTTAAAGTCCACTCATCTCTCTGGATCCAACTGACTGTTTCCTTGCTCTGGGAATGAGAATGTATTCGTTTCCTACTGCTGCTGGAACAAGTTCCCACAAACTTAGTGGCTTAAAACTATAGAAAGTTATTATCTTACACTTCTGGAGTTCAGAAGTCTGAAATGGGTCTTCCAGGACCAAAACCAAGGTTTCAGTAGTGTCACGTTCCTTCTGGGGACTCTAGAGGAGTATCCATTTCCTTGTTTTTTCCAGCCTGTAGGAATTGCCAGCATTCTTTGGCTCTTGGCTCCGTTCCTCCATCTTCAAAGCCCACAAACTAGCATCATCAGTTCTTTTTCTGACCATGACTCTCCTGTTTCCCTCTCTCATTTATATGGGTGCCTGTGAATTCATTCAGCCTACCTGGACGATCCAGGATACACTTCCCATCTTAAGGTCCTAACCTCAATCATATCCAATTTGCGACAGACAGGAATCTATTCACAGGTTCTGAGGATTAGGATGTGAACGTTTTGGGAGTCCATTGTTCTTATCGCCATAAGGAATACACTTTTTCCTACCCGGAATGCCCTGGAATATTCCATACATGCTATAAAATACAGCTGCATGTCATCTAGCATTTGTTCAGTGACACCCCCAGGTAAAGTTACTCCCTTTCTTCTCCCTGCTATGGTGGGATCCGATCCAGCTCTCAGAACACCAGGCAAGTTCTACTGTCACTGTTACCATCCCCTCTGACAGTGAGGGCAAGTAACTTAGTTCAGTCATTTCTTTATGCCCAAGGACCAGCACAGGTCTTGATTTTCAGGATGGATAGATTTTAGGAAGAGAAAAATGAAGTGAAAAAGAGGAGAAAATGGAAAATAAGAAAAAGATAGGAAGAAAAGTGAAAATGGTTGAGTCTATCTTATCCAGGCCTTTATTTTCTTGGTTCATCCTCCAAATAGTTCAGCATTACAGGCATTCTAATCTCTATTTTACACATGAGCAGACTGGGCTAGGAAAAGACAATTGCCTGTCCAAGGTTGAACTAGGAAGCTCTGAGTTGTCCACATCTTGCCTGGAGTTTTCACAGTATTATCAACATTATTCTCTTAGTGGACTCCATCCCAGCCATACCAAACTCCACACTCTTCCATTAAACACACTCACTCATTCCCAACACAGTCCATTCCAATGTGTTGCTCTATCCGTCCGAATATTCTTCCCTCCTTATATTCACATCCCTTGCTCTATAGCTTTAGGTTGTTTGCTCAAATGTCCTCTCTTCATCAAAGACTTTAATGACCATTTTCTCTCTAACAGGTCCTTCCCCAAATACTCTCAAACTGTAATGTACTTTTCATCATAAAAAGTTTTACCAGCTGAAATCAAATAATGTATTTTTATTATGATGATAGAGGTCCAAGGAGGCAGGGACTTGATCTATTTTGTGCATCCGTGCATCCCTACATCCCTAAAACCTGAAACAAGTATCTGGAATATAGTAGGTGATTCTCAATATATAGCTATTGAAAAAATGAATGAATGAAATGAAAAATACCATCATGACACAGAAATGTTGAGAGGGAAAGACATTCCCAAAAGCTGAGGAGGAAATTATTATGCATTAAGCATTCACTATGATTCTTAAGGCAAAATTAGGGAAAATAAAAGTGGAATATTCAGGGGCACCTGTATGGCTCAGACATTTAAGTGTCTGACTTTGGCTCAAGTCATGATCTTGCGGTTGGTGAGTTTGAGCCCTGTGTTGGGATTTGAGCTCCCTCTGTGGAGTCTGCTTGGGATTCTCTATCTCCTTCTCTCTCTGCCCTTCCCTCACTCATGCTCTGTCTCTCTCTCTCGCAAAACTAAATAAACATTAAAATATTTAAAAAAATAAATGGAATATTCCATCTGCACCAGGACCAAAGTATGGAGTTTGTCAAATGTGTGAATCCTCCACAGAACATTAAAGACATGTACTCAGTGCATATAGGCATTTTGTTCCCCGGCGGCCAGCTTAATTCTGATCCAAATGACACCTAACATTTTGGAAAGCAAAGTTGTATGGCCATGGACATGGCGCTGGAGCCAAGCCAGCTTGCGATTCATAGCCACACTCTGCCGCTTATCAAACTTTAGCAAATCAATTACCCTCTCTGACCCCGGTTTACTTTCTCATATAATTAAGACGATAAATTCTAGTTTCCAGGGTTTTCCCAAATGTGCAGTTAAAGAAGGTATTTAAATCACCAGGTACTTAGAAAATACTCAAGAAATCTTAGTTCTTCCCCTTATTTCAACTTTCCTAACTGGCCTGGACTCCGTCTAGTTTTTTTTTTGTTTGTTTGTTTTGTTTTGTTTCTGTTTTTGTTTTTTGCAAAGTGTGCTGACATGTTTTTATTCTCAGTAATTTCTTTAAACTTCTGGGTTGGATCTAAAGATTATTACTGTCTCCTTCAGCTGCCCCAAGGGGATGGCTGTGTTTTAATGGAATCGCATTCCTCCACAGAGCCTGCCCTGAAGGCCTGTAACTAGGGGCAGCTATCAGCCCTCGCTATTCTGCTATTCTCCGCTTGCTCGACCTTGAGTAAGAAGGAGGGCATGTGGTTCCCTTGGGCCAGCCAAGTATACAGGGAGTCAGAAGCTGTGAGGCCAGCCTGAATTTGGCTTCCTGTCAGCAAGCCTGCCTCCAGCATCCATCCTCTCCTCACAGACTAAATGTACCGCAGTGGCAGAGAGTTCCTGCAGAACCGTACAGACCCTTGGGCAAGAAGCTGATCCCGTTACCCATCAGTCTTCATTACAATGAGAGAAATTAGAGCTGGGAGGGTTCCACGGGGTGCCTAGAACTACCTTCTCCCCTTTCCTGAAAAGGGTTGTTCCTACATTCAGCCTATAGCAACGGCTTTTGAGAAACACAAAGGGTAACAGGTTTTCTCACAAAAAAGTCCATTTCAAGAGGTCCAGCTCCCATCCCCTTCCCTGGTTTCTTCCATCACTTCTTGCTGTTTTACCTAAATCACACCAAAAATGGCCAAAGTAGATACTGGGATTACTTCTGAATTAAAAGGACAGGCATCCAGCTCCAGACCACAGAATCCAGAGAAATGGATATCTAGGTTGAAATGTGTATCCCTGGCAAATCTGACCCTCTGCTATGGCTGGGGCTCCTGCTTTCCCCAACCTTTCTGAGCACCAGAGAAAATCAAGAGAAACTTTTGGGCTATAGCTCTCACAGCGGGATTGCCAGACCAGCAGCATCTGAATCACTAGAGAATTTATCAAAAGGCAAATTCTTGGGCCCCAGTCTAACCTACTGGATCCAAAGTTCTGAGGGAGAAGCCAAACCATCTATGTTTTAACAAGTCTTCCAGGTGATTCTTATGGACATTCAAGCTTGAAAACCACTGATCTAGAAACACTAGCTCTTTGCAAAGTCACTAGGACTCTGAGGGAAAGGGAAAGCTGAGGAGAGAAGGCATAGTAAAGGCTGAGACCTTTTGGAGATTGGGAACACTGGCTGGCTCGGAACATACCACTGTCTGACCCTACCCTGAAGCCCACTAGTTACAGCTCTAACCAGACAGACCCCAGAAAAGAGATAACTCTGAGAGTCTGGTTCTAAGTCACAATGAATTTGTTAGTATTCAGTTACGTTATTCTGGTGGGGGGGGGGGGTGTTGTGAATCATGACCTAATATCGCCTTATTGATGACCCTCATGCTTTCTAAGTATCAGATTATAGGAAGGAAAAATGAAAAATCCTAACCATTCATCCCTGGGGTTTATGTGGGCTTTCCCTTTGACTGGTCCTTTTTTTTTTTTTTTTTTCCAGTTCTATCTGCCTCCATGTCCTGTGGTCTTAGATCAAGCAAGCCACCAGAGTATCTTCAGCTAATAAACCATGGGCCTCTTACCTTTTCTATATCACTTCTTACTTCCTCTCTGAGAAGGGAACACATGAATACTTATTCATTTGATATTCACTACATACTAGCATTTCACCAAGCCAGTGACATACATTACTCCATGTAATGCCCAAACAACCCTGAAAGGTAGGTATTATAACTCATTTTTTATTTAAATGAAGCAAGTGAAGCTCCAGGGAGTGAAGTTACTTGAAAAGGAGGCTTTCTGCTATGGAATGGAGCTGTGACTGATCCCACCCTGCCCCCCATCAGTTTCTCTCTCCGTGTCTGGCTCCAATGCAGATTTCTTTTTATATTGAGAAATGTATTACATACAAGAGTAAATACGTAAATCATATAAATTCATTGCATTAAACAGGAATGACCAGTATATACAGCAATACCAAACACATCATGTAGCTTAGCCCATAAACTCTAGTTCTCACCCTCACAAAGTCCACTGCAGGTCCAGAGGTTCCACAGGACACCCCTTCTTTTTTTTTTTTTTTTACAAATAGTTTATTGTCAAATTAGTTTCCACATAACACCCAGTGCTCATCCCCACAAGTGCTCTCCTCCATGCCCATCCCCCCTCCCTCCCACAGCCATCAGTCCTCAGTTTTTGTCAGCATTCAAGAGTCTCTCATGGTTTGCCTCTCTCCCTTTCCCCCACCATTTCCGCCCTTCTTCTCCCCCTTGGTCCTCCGTCAAGTTCCTCCTAATCCTCCTATACGTGCAAACATATGATATTTGTCCTTCTCTGCCTGACTTATTTCGCTCAGCATAACACCCTCAAGGTCCATCCATGTTGCTACACATGGCCAGATTTCATTGTTTCTCATTGCCATGTAGTATTCCATGGTATAGATAAACCACATCTTCTTGATCCATTCATCTGTTGATGGACACTTAGGCTCTTTCCATGTTTTAGCTATTGTGGAGAGTGCTGCTATGAACATTGGGGTACATGTGCTCCTATGCCTCAGCATTTCTGTATCCCTTGGGTAAATTCCTAGCAGTGCTATTGCTGGGTCATAAGGGAGTTCTATTGTTAGTTTCCTGAGGAACCTCCACACTGTTTTCCAGAGGGGCTGTACCAGTTTACATTCCCACCAACAGTGTAGGAGGGTGCCCGTTTCTCCACATCCTCGCCAGCATCTAGAGTTCTCTGATTTGCTCATTTTAGCCACTCTGACTGGCGTGAGGTGGTATCTCAGTGTGGTTTTGATTTGTATTTCCCTGATGAGGAGGGATGCTGAGCATCGTTTCATGTGTCTGTTGGCCATCTGGATGTCCTCTTTGGAGAAGTGTCTGTTCATATCTTCTGCCCGTTTCTTCACTGGGTTGTTTGTTTTTCGGGCGTGTAGCTTGGTGAGTTCCTTATAGATTCTGGATATTAACCCTTTATCGGATATGTCATTTGCAACTATCTTTTCCCATTCTGTTGGTTGCCTATTAGTTTTGTGGGTTGTTTCCTTTGCTGTGCAGAAGCTTTTAATCTTGATGAGGTCCCAATCGTTTATTTTTGCTCTTGGTTCCCTTGCTTTTGGGGATGTGTCAAGCAAGAAGTTGCTGTGGCACAGGACACCCCTTCTGAGTAGCTCAGAGGTCCAAGTTGCCCTCATCTCGACATGAAGCCAAAATGACAGGAGAAGAGAGTCATATGGTAGCTTTTACTGCCTCAGCCTAGAAACGAGGTGCTTCCCTCAGAACTGGTGTCATGGTTTTCCCTAATGGAAAGGAGGCTAGAAATGTTGTGCTTTTATGTAATCAGGAAAAGGAAAAGTTTTAGTGAACAGGGAGTATATTCTTTGGAAAATATAAATGAATATATGAAACAAAAAATAAAATGAATATACAAATACCTATTGTTCAGCTTAACAAAGACTCTACAGTATCACAGAAGCTCATATGTGTTCCATTTCATCACCCTCCCATAGGAAAATGCTATCTTAAGTTTTATATTGACAAATCAATTTCTTTCTTTTTATCTTATATGTTTAAGACCATGTTTAATGATTTTTTTCTTTTTTATGAATATAATTTATCGTCAAATTTGCTTATATACAACATCCAGTGCTCATCCCAACAAGTGTCATCCTTGATTCCCATCACCCTCTTTCCTTTCTTCCCTGTCCCCCCATCCACCCTTAGTTTGTTCTCTTAGTATTTAAGAGTCTCTTATGGTTTGCCTCCCTCCCTCTCTGTTTGTAACTATTTTTTCCCCTTCCCTTCCCCCATGGGCTTCTGTTAAGTTTCTCCAATCAATTTCTTACTCATCTTTATAGACTCTAACATTTGTCTGTATTTTCTAAAAAATAGGGAGAGAGAGATTTTCTGCTCTTCAACCTTATATAAATAGAGTCAAAATGCATATAATTCTTTCATGTCTGCTGTTTTGGCTCAATATTATGCCACTGAAATTTATTCACACTGAAACATGTAGATCTAATTTATTTATTTTCATGGCTTGCCATTATTGTATTGTATAAATATACCAACATTTATTTGTCTGTTCTACTGTTGAAGTAACTACAGATTTTTTTTCCATTTGTTTGGTATCATGAATGATGGTAATACGAACATTTATATATGTATGTTTTCATGAACTTTCTCAAGAGTATTTTAGAGTATACACCAATGAAATCATTTGTTAGGCCAAAAGTTATTCTCATTTTTAGCTTCACTAGGAACTGAATGACAAATTGTTTACCCATAAATTGAACTGGATGATACTCCATGTTGTTGGTGATGTGTAGCAATGAATCTACTATCATCTACTTCCAACACAAACATATATTGATGAAAACCACTTTGAAAAACTGTGTAGAAATGAGTCCCATGCTCAGAAGCAATACTGTTTAGGATAAAAGGATAGTGAATGAATAAGGCAGCCCATAAATCTATGGATTTATGGGGATAAATCTCTGGTGATGTTGGCAAAAGTATTAGGATATTAAAAGAAGTCCATACCTAAAGTAAAAGGTTCTCTACGGAGTACAAATACATCTATAATGAAAAGACCACTAGTGATGGAAGAGGTCATTGTAGTTTATCTGCCACTAGGTAGAAGACTGATTATTCTGTAGAATGTGATTGTATTGGAGGCTCAACATTGGTCTCAGCCATTGGCAGGTAAACACACAAAGGAAAACTAGCCAGGTCAGTTTTAGTGAAGGGAAAACTGTGTTGTTGAGCCCATATGTAACCCTCCATCCCTGCTACTTTGGTCTCTTCATTCTTGAATTCTATGAACAAGTACTTTAGTGGCTGAGAAAAGAGGTCAACTACAGCCACAATTTTGTCATTTTGTCAGCCTAATTATTAAAAGTCTCCTCTACAGTGGATTCCCTTTGGTGTGCATTCACACAAAGAAAATGAGTATCCTCTGATGACAGTCTGTGTTGAGAGATCTTTCCATATACCTCGTTTTCAGTTTCTTTGTCACTAATCTTCAATGACTAATCTTGTCATTCCAAGTCCCTGACCATTAGACATGAACATTAGCTATTGCCCAGGAAGCACTGCACATTTATACCTCTGACTCTTTCCTTTTTCAGAGTGAGGAAACAAATTCACTGACAAAAGTTTTGCTCAATGAGAGAATATACTTTCCCCGTGGTAATTTATGGCTACCTCTAATTGGGACTATAAAACCTGGCCGGTGTGGGCACATTGTCAGAAGCAATTATAAATCAGGAATAAAAAATCTTGGCCACAGAAATCTCCTCTTCGGTTGAAGGTATGAGTTGAAGGCGAGATGTTAATGTGAAACAAGTAAATGCCATGGGAATCTGAATCACTTGTTCATTCGTCTCTTGTTTTTGTCAGTGTCTGATCAATCCTGATTTCATATAAACCACCTCCAGGCACTATTAAAGTGCTACAGAACATGGCTGACACAACAATGTGGTCGATTAGATAGCAACTTAGGATGTCGTTATCATATATTCAATTACTACCAGGCTTCAGTAAGAAACCAGAAACTTTCTCAAAACAACAACACTTGGTGAGTACCATTATAAAAAGGGTGAGGTTGGCAAATATAGGCTCCCATCTCTCCACAGAAATACTGAGAAACAAGCAAAAACAGTAAGAATCAACTTTATTGGAACCCAAAAATAGTCAAATGCTTACAGCAACCAAGCAAAATGTTAAATCAAGAAAAATACAATTCCAAAATAGTAGGAAAACTTTGTGACATTTTTACTTACCCTTGCTTCAATTCCCTTCCCAACACAAATGGCGGCCTTAAAGACTGAAGCATTTATTCCCCATACGAACATGTGTTCAACATCGTTTATTCACTAGGGAACTCCAGATCAAAAGCACAAAGAGGCACCGCTTCACAACCACTAGGTTGGCTATACTTTCAAAAGTGGAAAATAACAAGTATTGGCAAGGGCGTGGAGATACTAGAACCTTCATACATTGCTGATGGGAATATACAATGATTTAGTTGCTATTGAAAATAGTTTGGCAATTTGTCAAAAAGTTTAATAGAGAATAATCATATGACCCTGCAACTCTCCTCCTGGATACATACCCCAGAAAAGTTAAAAAGGGGACTCAAACAAGTATATGTACATGCACGTATATAGCAGCAGTCAAAGGTGGAAACAACTCAGGTGTCCCTTAATTGATGAAAATGGATCAACAAATTGTTGTATATACATGCAGTGGAATATCATTCAACCAATGAAAAGAGAATAGTACTGATACATGCTATGACATAGATAACTTTGAAAATATGCTAAGTGAAGAAGCCAGACATACAGATCTAGAATATTGTATAATTCTATCTATATGAAATTTCTTTAGTAGGTAAATCCATGGAGACAGAACACAGGTAAGTGGCTTCAGAAAATCATAGGAAAGAGAGTGGGGATAGCCTGCATAGTAAGAGATTTTATTGTAGAACGATGGAAATGTTTTGGACACTGGACAACACTGTGAATGTACAAAATGCCACTGAATTGCTCACTTTCAAATGATGAATTTTATATTATGTACATTTCACCTCAATAAAGTATAAAAGGAGAGTAGGATAGTCATGTCCTGACAATGCATGTCTTTGCTCCAAAATTCTAGTGATTTTGTGATGTTATTCTCCTATCAGTTTGCCAAGGGCTTCATACAGCATCCTAAGGACCACAGATGCTTCAAGTCCATTGGATCTGCTCCATTGTAAGGCACAAGTGACAAAACAGGAGTTCAGTTCTGTTACAGAATCTCTTTTGCTGTGTCCCTCTCAAAACCAGTGGATCCTTAGATGACCCAGTAAATGGTTCATAGCAAACATTCAAATGAGGTATATATTTAGCCTCCATAATCCAAAACTTCCCACACAAAATGATTTTGTGTTTCTTTCTGTGGACAAGAACATGTCCTTTATTTTGGAGAAAAAAAAACACCCCAACATGCTATAGACCACAGGATCCCTGAAAACTTCACCCATGTGTCAGTTCTCTGTAATTTTCCTGTATTTACCTGCCACTTTCGTGCTTTTATTCATATTTCACAATGCAGATTGTAGTTATATCATTGACCACATTAAAGTAAGAGGACAAAAATATGATAGAATTTTAGTAACGATTTCAAAAGTTAGCATTTTTAAAAAAAATGATGCCTGGGTATGATGATTTAATTCATTCATGCAGTAGTTATATTTATAAATGAACATGACTTTACATTTAGATCAAATGACTAGATCTGAATTAATTTCATTTACATTTGATTCCAAATTTTCTAATGAATTTAAAAAGGGGTACAGAATAGTTGCTATTAAGTTGTCTTCAATGGCAAAAAGTAGATGTTGCAAATAGTTAAATGATGTAAGGCTTGTGTAAGTATTATCAGATGCTTCAAAAATAAAACCAGTCAAGTTAATTTGAATAATGGATCAAATTTTAGTCCATTCAGAGAAGCTAAATAAAGCCTCATTAGAAGTTCATTCTGTTGAAGGTAAAATATCTGAGGTTACTATGAATGTAATTTTAAATTGAGCTAAAAATTCAACTTTAAGAATTATTTCGTTTTTCAGTAAAAATACAAATAAAAATTTTCGTGAAAGCACAGCCTCATGACAAGTAGACTATTTCTATTAAGTTAATGTACCAAAGAACAAAAATGTACTCGAAAATTTGCAGTACACACAATTCCTAATGGCATTCGAAGAAGCACCAAAAATCTAAAAATTGAGGTAAAAATTACAGAAAAATACACAAGCATTTACATATACACAGAGCAAATTAGTTATAGAATTAGTGTGACAAAAATGTTGACTACAAAAATTCAGCTTGGCAGCACATATTTTCACTCTTTGTTTCTTCCATCAGCTAGTTTTTAGTAACGTTTGGACTTTTGAAGAACTACTTTATAAATCAACTTAAATGTCCTACAATGGTATTAAACATCTTTTAAATGAATCTTCTATAACTGGCATGCATTTTTATTAAAAATCAGCTGTAAACCTTTAACCAGCATATTCAACAAGGGGAGTACAAAAAAATTCAGGCTTTGAGTTTTCAGTAAATTGATACTTTTGATAGCAAAGCTTGCAAACAGGTAGACATTTAAATATAATCCTGCAAAGCAAAAGTGAAGCTCAAAAACTAAACAAAGAGAATTCAAATGGTGTTCAGGATTTAAGTTTTAAGTTCCATAATTACTCTTTCAAATAACTTAACCGTGGGAAGGATATTTTGATAGAGTTTCTATTTTTATTTCAATAATTTTTGATATGCGACACCAGAGCAGAATGAGATTGAGATGGCCTCAGGTTTTGGAGCATCTGTGTTTGGTGAAACTCTCAAAATAATTTGACAAGATTTTAGTCGTAAAAATATTTTTCAAAGAAAGGTACACTTGATTGAGGCAAAGTAACAGTCCTGTGAAAGTGCATGTAGTCTAAAATAGACACCAATTTTATTGCAAAAGTTAGAATTATGAATAACTTCCATTTATACTGCTAAATGCAAACATCATCTTTGAAATTGCCAAGCATGTCAATGCCCCTAAGGAAAGCACTTTTTCATTTAAAAATATTATGGTCTATAGGAAAAGATTAATTCAAATATCACTATTTGAAATTTATTAACCATAAAATGCAATCTTGAAAAACTTTACAGATAACCTTATTTTAATAATGTAATTAAGACCATATGAAAAAATACAATCTTCAAACTTCCAAGGGAGATACATAGGCTACAAAATTCCATAAGATAAACGAGCATATGCCAAGAATAAATTATTTTCTTTAATGGTACTTTTTTCATTTCAGATAATCAATATAAAGTGTATTTTGTTTTAATATACACAGAAAGATGTCATTACTTTTTTAGAAGTAATAGTGAAAAATATTTTTGAGAAGAACCATTTTATATGTCCAAAAATATAACAAATCCAAATTGTTAATCAAAAATTATCAAATTTTATTCAGTAATTTATACGGTCAGTCTAGCCATCAACTTCCCCAATGCCCAACCTTGAACTAGCAATTATCAGGTGCCAAAGACGGATCATCATGTTTTCCCCAGGCCCAGTTATGAGAAGTAAGGGAGATGATTCATTTTTAGAAATACCAAATAAAAGCTGTGCTGTCTAATTAACAATAAGCTTACAACCTATTGGAAATATGTACAAACTCCCACGCCCTCACACACAATGGAGTCCCAAACGCTTAGACACTTCATTTTTTGCTTCTTCTTCCCCTCTCCCTTTTGCAGGTTTATTTTCACAGGCTTTGCAATGAGCATTCACCAAAGAACAAAGGGAGGAGGGACTGAAAGTCTCTGTGTTACCTCAGAGAATGTACATTTGTTCCAATCAGATACTTTATGTTTTACATGGGCATAGGCAACATCTGGGTAAGGCTGTAACCTCTATAGTATTCAGCCAACGAGGAACCAGGGGAGGGACTTGCATACTAGGAGATAAATCATCTGCTGTAACTGCCCTGAATGTGCCTGTCCATCAGACACCTGCTCTTGCAAGAATGTTGATTAAAACCTCACTTCACTGTGCTCTGAGTCTCTGCATCCCTCCTTTGATTGGGTCAATGGGCTTATTTCTAACACAGCTAAACACATACAAATAAACATACGGCAGGAGAGAGAACATAGCTTTAAGGGTTAAGAGAATGGATCCGGGTGTCATGCCCTTAGGGTTTGAGGCTCCAGAACTGCCGTTTTCTAGTTGCATGACCTTGCTTCAGTATCCTCATTTGTATAATAGTCTTAGCCTCGTGACATCAAATCAGTCAATATGTGTAAAGCATTTACACAGTGAATAGTACAGAGTGAAAACACAATAAGAGCAGCTGATCTCAGTTTTATAATACATTAAAAAAAATTTTAATGCTTATTTTTGAGAGTGAGAGCACACACATGCATGAGTGGGGGAGGGAAAAAGGGAGAGGGGCACAAAGGATCCAAAGTGGGCTCTGTACTGACAGTGGAGAACTCCTGAACTCACAAACTGAACCTTGAGATCATGACCTGGGCTGCAGTTGGACACTTAACTGACTGAGCCACTCAGTGCCCCTCTCAGTTTTACAATCTAAATAACTACATTATTACAGCTTGATTAGAATTCTCTGCTGTCTACAATTTCCCTTCTACTCATATTGATGTCCCTAAGTCCCTTCTTTCCATAAACATGAGAACTGCCACTGTCTGGCATCTTGAATTCCTTAAACTTACTTCTACTCCTTGTATCCTAACCATTTTTTTTTTTCAGTTACACTGTCTGATTCTTTCCATATTTCAGCCTGCCTTATGGCAAGCCAACCTCAATTTCTGACTCTCTTTGTTCAGTTTGCCAAATCTGTGCCTCAACTGTAGCATGTCTGCAACAAGGACACTTCTGAACCCAATCCACCAACAGATAGGAAGGTTGTAACTATGAATCAAAATTTGCTGATAGGACTTTCACAGGCTCAGAGGAAAACTACAATGGATTTCTCCTGCCACTGATCCCCAAGCTAGAAAACAATAGATTCGTGGATGGTGTCATCCTTAACAAGTCCTTAGGCTCCAGTCCAGTAGTCCTCCTATTTTGCTTGAATCCATGGGCTGTACTAATTACTGAGATGGCTTCACATGTGATTATGCCAAACACCATCTTTATTTGCCTGGATTTAGGATTCTAGCAAAAGGGAAACAAGAATGGCTTCTAGCCCAGGGATGCATTTGCAAAAAGACAAAGCAAACAAAAGGAATAGAATGACTGGCCAGAAGTTCTAAACAAATGCTTTTCTTTAATAACACTTACTAGTGAAACAAATACAGAATGAGATGGCTGTGCTTGCCTCTCCAGGTAAGATAAATCAGGATTTTTAGTCGAATCCTCATCTGTATTAGAGAGGTTAAGACTTCCTGGGTCTTCCTGAGAAGTGAATTCTCATTCTATCCACAAGTTGTATGGGCCTCTGGGTCTAGGTAATCGAATGACAAATGGCACCCAATTTTACTAAAGCTAAAACCCTCATAAGAGAAGCATAGAGCGTTTCTTCCAGTTTCAGAATTTGGGAACTCCAGTGACAATTTCTCTTCTCTTCCTGAGGCATCCTCATGGCATGTCGGTGACATGTTTGTTTTATCTGTGTTCAAATATATTCATCTTATGGCTAAGAACTGGCATCGTTCTCTGTTCCTCTTTAAGTGGAATCCCTTTTCCCTATTGGTAAGGCCATCCTACTCTCCCCCCCCTAATACCTGGCTTGTTTGCTCCAAGTCTGGTCTTTTCTCAACCCCAGACATTGGCCACATTACTTCTTAGTATCCTGTTGTGATGTTCCAGCTCTTTTGGTTCCCATATTTATGCATCCACCCAACTCTCTCCATGACTATGGAGTAGGGAAAATCTCTCCTATTTCCCAGAGTCCCCTGAGGCAGAGGGCTCTTGTTCCAGAACAAGCAAGGCTACCATGTCCTCTTTCTATTCTAATCTTTGGAGCCCAGTCATTATTATACTCATTAAACTAATCAACCCCAGTACTAGTACCAAGATTACATGCCAAATCTCCTTTTTGCTTTGATCATTCATTCAACAGTCATTTCCTGGGAATTCACCTTGCACCATGCTCTGAGTTAGAACCTAAATGTATGGATATGAAAGATATTATTTCCATTTGCATTAGTTTCCTGGGCTGCTTTATTTTTTTATTTTATTTTTTTTTTAATTTATTTACGAGAGAGAAAGAGAGAGAGAGAGAGAGAGAGACAGCGTGAGCAGGGGAGGGTCAGAGAGAGAGGGAGTCACAGACTCGGAAATAGGCTCCAGTCTCTGAGCTGGCAGTCAGCACAGAGCCCGACGCGGGGCTCGAACCCACCAACCGCGAGATCATGACCTAGCAAAAGTCGGATGCTTAACCGACTAAGCCATGCAGGCGCCCCTGGGCTGCTTTAACAAAGTACTACAAACTGGGAGGCATCAATAACAGAAATTTACTGTCTCACTCTTCTGGAGTCCAGAAATCCAGAATCAGTGTGTCAGCAGACTTGGTTTCTTCTGGAGGGCTCTGAAGGAAAATCTGTTCCATTTCTTCCTCCTAGTTTCTGATTCTTGTTGGCAATCCTTGGCATCTCTGCCTTACAAATGCATCACTCCAATCTCTGCCTCTCTCTTCACATGGCCTTCTTTTGTGGATTGGAGTCTACCCGAGTCCAATACGACCTCATTCTAAATTATATCTGCAAAAATCTTCTCTCCAAATAAGTCACATTATGAGGTTCCAGGTGGAAATAAATTTAGGGATAACACTATCCAAGTGAGTACACAGCTCTTAGGGAGCTCACAGTGTAGTGGTAGATTGAGATAATGAAGGAAGAAATTACCATCTCTTTTAATGTGAGCAGTGGGAGGAATAAGCTAGGATGCTATGAAAGCATGAAGGAGGAATACCCACCTAGCTTGGTATTAGAGAAAATTTCTCTAAATACTTATATTCTCAAATGAGAGTGGAAAGATAAATAAAAATCAGTTAAGTCAAAGCCACCTGGAAAGATTATCAGAAAATACTAATGCCCCAATAGATACTGGTGACCATGAATCTAAAATAGCACCAGGGCAGGGCTTCTTGATGACTCAGTCGGTTAAGCAACCGACTTTAGCTCCGGTCACGATCTCATGGTTCATGGGTTTAGCCCTGCACTGGGCTCTGTGCTGACAGCTCAGAGCCTGGAGCCTGCTTCAGATTCTTTGTTACCCTCTCTCTCACTCCTCCTCCCCTGCTCACTCTCTGTCTCTCTCTGGCTTTCAAAAATAAATGAATGTCAATAAAATTTTTTTAAGTAGCATCAGGGTGCCTGATTGGCTTAGTCAGTTGGTTAAGCATCTGACTCTTGATTTTAACTCAGGTCATCATCTCACAGTTCATGGGATAGAGACTGCCGACACAGGCTGCACACTGATATCATAGAGCTTGCTTGGGTTTCTTCCTTCTCTCTTTGCCCATCCCCTCTTTCAAAATAAATAAATAAACTTTAAAAAATTTAAGTAGCACCACTTTTCAGGTTTCTCTACTATTATATATGTAGGTATGCCCAGCAGCCCCAATGCAAGAAAAATGAAGGCAGATGATTTATTTATCAGACTGAGGGAATTGTTAGGGACAGAAGGAAAATGGCGGTGAGGATATTGGCCAGAACGTTCTATAGAAAAAGAATAAACTTGAAAGGACATTGATAGATAAGATAGCATAGAAAAGCAAAGCAAAGCCTGCCATCTTAATAAAGTGAAAGATTTGATGAAGGGCTTAAATGACAGAAGGCATAGAAGTTGGAGTTCAGAGAGTAGAAAGAGTCAGAAGTGAGAAGATCCCAGGTGCAGGGAGGGCGAGTGGATATTTTTGCATGTGATCTGGAATGAAAGTGGGTCTTGGAGGTGTAGAAGACTGTAAATCAGGTGGCCAAATTGGTCAAATTGTGATGAATAACTAAACGGATGGCGAAAAGAAAGCAGCAGAAAGTTTTAAATTTAAACATCAAGGGCCTCAAACAATAACCACCATAATTGCTAACATTTATGAAGTGCTTTCTGTGAGCCAGGCAGTGATATGTCTATTAACTTAATCCTCACAATGTCACTGTGGGGGATCCACTGTTATTCTCCCCAATTTACAAATGAGCACTGGTCAGATAACTTTCCAGTAAGTAGTACAGCAGGATTGTCTTCCAGGCTGGCTCCCGATTATGCACATTTAGCCAGTGCTGTAAATGGCGGAGTGGAAGGGAGCTGGTGAATGTGAATGCAGTGTGATAGATTGAAAGGGACACTGAGGAGTAAAGGGATGATGAACATCTGCTGAAGACGTGGCCAGAAATTAGTGTCAGTAAGGGATGTGGAATCTTAGTTTTATCAGGTAGAGAGAAAAATTCAGTGAGGACTTTGATAATGGGCATGTACCTATTTCACATATATCAAGATCTTAAAGGTTCCAGTGCCCAAGGAAGGTCAACAATGCAAACATAGATTTTTGAAAATAGAACTCTAAAACAACATGGGGTTCAGCAAAGGCCTGTGCCATATTACAGAGAGAGGGTTGTGTGGATGTGAAGCAGGAAGGATGACCTCGTTTTAAGATTTCACAGGTAACCTAACTAAAGAGGTAAAACATCTATATTCTGAAAACTATAGAGGACTCAAAAAAGTAATTGAAGAGGACATAAAGAAATGGAAAAGCATTCCATACTTGTGAGTTATAAGAATAAACATTGTTAAAATGTCTACATTACCCAAAGCAATATATACATTTAATGCAATCCCTATCAAAATACTACTAGCATTCTTCATAGAGTTAGATCAAACAATCCTAAAATTTGTATGGAACCACAAAAGACACCGAATAGCCAAAGCAATCCTGAAAAAGGAAAGCAAAACTGGAGGCATCATGATTCCAAATTTCAAGCTATATTACAAATTTTTAGTCATCAAGACAGTATGGTACTGACACAAAAACAGACACATAGATCAATAGAACAGAGTAGAAAATCCAGAAATGGACCCACAACTATATGGTCAACTCATCTTCAGCAAAGCAGGTAAGAGTATCCAATGGGAAAAAGGCAGTCACTTCAACAAGTGATTTTTGGGAAAACTGGATGGCAACAGGAAGAATAATAAAACTGGACCACTTTCTTACACCATACACAACAATTCATTCAAAATGGATGAAAGATCTAAAAATGTGAGACAGGAAACCATCAACATCCTAGAGGAGAACATAAACAGCAACTTCTTTGATTTTGTCAGGGCAACTTCTTACTAGACACATTATCGGAGGCAAGAAAGATGAAAACAAACATGAACTCTTGGGACTTCATCAAGATAAAAAGCTTCTGTACAGTGAAAGAAACAATCAATAAAACTAAAAGGCAGCCTATTGAATGGGAGGGGATATTTACAAACAACATATTTGATAAAGGGTTAGTATCCAAAATCTATAAAGAACATACCACACTCAACACCCAAAAACCAAACTATTCAGTTAAGAAAAGGACAGAAGACATGAATAGCCACCCTTCCAAAGAACACATCCAGATGGCTAACAGACACATGAAAAGATGTTCAACATCACTCATCATTAGGGAAATACAAACCAAAACCATGACAAGACACTACCTCACACCTGTCAGGATGGCTAAAATTAACACAAGAAACAAGTGTTGGTGAGGATGCAGAGAAAGTGAACCCTCTGGCACTGCTTGTGGGAATGCAAACTGGTGCAGCCACTCTGGAGAACAGTATGGAGGTTCCTCAAAAAACTAAAAATAGAACTACCCTACAGTCCAGCAATCACACTATTAGGTATTTACCCAAAGAATACAGAAATACAGATTTGAAGGGGTGCATGCACCCCAATGTTTATAGCAGCTTTATCAACAATAGCCAAACTATGGACAGAGACCAAATTCCCATCAACTGATGAATGGAGAAAGAAGATGGTGTGTGTGTGTGTGTGTGTGTGTGTGTGTGTGTGGTGTTACTCAGCCACCAAAAGAATGAAATCTTGCCATTTTCAATGACATGAATGGAGCTAGAATATATTACACTAAGTAAAATAGGTCAACCAAAGAAAGACAAATATAATATGTGGAATTTAAGAAACAAAACAGATAAACATATGGGAAAGGGGGAGAATATAAGAAAGGGAAACAAACCACAAGAGACTCTTAATAATAGAAAACAGGGCTTGAACTCATGAACCATGAGATCATGACCTGAGCTGATACCTAACTGACCGAGCCACCCAGGTGCTGCAAGAGACTCTTAACTATAGAGAACAAACTGATGGTTGACAGAGGGAGGTGGGTGGGAGATGGGCTAAATGGCTGATGGGTATTAAGGAGGGCACTTGTTGTGATGAGCACTGGGTATCCTATGTAAGTGATAAATCACTGAATTCCACTTCTGAAACTAATATTGCACTGTATATTAACTAACTAAAATTTAAACTAAATAAATAAATGCATACATAGAAATGCTCCCTTCTCCCTCTCCCCCAAAAAAGATTTCACAGGTTAGGGGCACCTGGGTGGCTCAGTTGGTTGTGTGTCTGACTCTTGCTTTTGGCTCAGGTCATGATCCCAGGGTCATGGGATAGAGACATCAGGCTCCATACTTAGTATGGATTCTCTCTTTCTCCCTCTGCCCCTCTTCCTCACTTGCATGGTCTTGCTCTCTCTCTAAAATAAAAAAAAATTAAAAATTAATAACAAGAATTCACAGGTTATATATAAAAATAGAGTTTAAAGTGAAAGCAATAAAATCATGTTTCGTGTAAATTAACCAATATTCTTGGGTAGACTGACAAAGACCATTTTTTCACTAAAGAAAAAAATGACAGTCCATTATTATAAAAATGTCATATAACAATTCTATATGTCTAGAAGTATATAAAAATTCAATTTATGAACCCAATAGTACACTCTCCAAATAAAAAATTAAGTAGCAAATACTGACAGATTTATGTATTCGAGTTTAATCAAATAAGTAACTGTACTGAAGATAATGGGACTCATGGTTCTCTTGCTCAGGAATGAAAATTACAAATAAGAAAAGTAGAAGAAACTAGAAAGTACATTTAGGTTTGGTTTTAATTTGGAAGTATTAGCATAAACTTATGTTTTTTTAAAATAAAAAGATAAATAGATTATATAAATAGACGACAGGTGATTGATAAGATAGATAGATAAGTGATAGATTATGAATGATGGGTGGATGGATGGATGGATGGATGGATGGATGGATGGAAGAATAGATGGATGGAAGGAGGGGAGAAGGAAAGAGGGAAGGTTGCCTAGAAGCAAAGTCACCATTGGAGTAATAAATGTACCTAAATCCACATCTTAGTTTCTACTAAATTTTCAACTATAAAGAACCAGGGCTTTTTGAAGAATAGTCTGGCTCCAGGGTGGAGGAAGAGAAAATACAGAATCAATATGGATCATTATTCTGTACTATTAAATGAGGAAATGCCAATAGATATACATTTTATTGAGATATAATTCATATAACATAAAATTCACCAGTTTAAAGTTTTAAAGTGAATTGAGGTGGGTTTTAGTATATTCACAATTTTGTGAAACCATCATCACTATATAATTCCGTAAAATGTTCACACCCCAAAATAGAAACCCCAAGCCTTGTAGCCATCACTCCTCATATCCCTCCTTCCCCCCGCCCCCTGCAGCCCCTGGAAACAATGAAGCCATCTTCTGTCTCTACAGATTCGCCGATTCTGAACATTTCATATCAATGGAACCATATAACATAGGTCCTTTGGTGTCTGGCTTATTTCACGTAGCATAATACGTTCAAGTTTATTCATGTTATACTATGCATCAGTATTTTACCCAGTTCTATTGCTGAATAATATTCCATTGTATAGATATGCCGTATGTGTCATCTATTCATTAGTTGAGTCATTTCCACTTTGTGGCTATTATGAATAGTGCTGCTATGACCATTGTTGCACACTTTTCACAAATGTGGAAGAATACGAGGTTTGAAGTTGGATAACCCAGCTTTAGAGGTGCTGGTAATATGCACTGTTCGTTATACCACCTTGCTTGGTCTTCTCTGCTGGGCTTAGTGTGGGATGGGGAACAGAATCATTGGTAAACCATTTGTCAAGGGCAAAAACCGACCTTAAAATTCAATTTAATTAATGACTCATTCTCCTGGGTGGGAGAGCATATCTGAGCTTCCACCTCTAATCAAGTGTGACCTCATGAAAGGAAAGACAGGCCTGCTGTGAAAAGTCATAGAGCTCTGGCCCCAAAAATAACAACTACAGTGCTGATTCACTGTATATTCTCAAATTCAATATATGAAGATGAAATATTTTGGAGAATGTCAGTGGGCATCCAGTGTTTTCCTGTGTTCACTTTATCCATAAAAACGGAGACTTTTATTTAACTCCCCAGAAGATGAAAATATTGGAGTGAATGCTTGAGCTTTTCTCAAACTCTTGTATTTTCTCTTTCTGTACTTAATTATAGTCTAGGACACTCCGTAGCTTTGAGGGAGCACTTAATTTGCTCCAAAGCTGTGATAAGACACCACCCATGTCCTCCCTCACCCCTTACTTCCTGACATCTGGATCTATGATAAGAGCATGGACTCTGCTTTCTCACCTCACGCACTAAAACCTGGGCAAGTCTGCTCCTTGCCCCTCCTTTGTAGGAGAGGAAACTGGTGGCCCTAGTTTTTAGTTAACTTGAACCCTTATATTTAAGGACTACAAGTGCATCCCCAAAACACATGAGTCATGTAGATATTCATGTTTTTTGTTTTTACTCTGTTAGAACTCAAGAGAGAAGGAGAGGGTATCTTAGTCACTCTCTCCCAACTTCAACAAAAGCAATTCTATATTTCAAGCTTTCAGAGATTCCAAATCAAAATTAGGTATGCAACAGTTGTTGAATATTGTGACACATCCCCATAGATCAGCTTCATCTTCTACCAAGAATAGAATGGAGAGAGAGTGAGGGGAGACCTAAGAGAGAGTTGGTAGAAGGGAAGGGGAGAGACTGTCAGGAAACCTAGTGTTTTAGAGAGGGAGTGCCGCCTGGTCCTGGCTGGTCAGGCCCGGAAGGAGGTGTGTGGGCTGGATGTAGAATTAATTGAATTTCACAACTTGCCTCCCGTTCCTGCTGACACAAAGTGCCTTGCAAGGAGGGAAGCATCACAGGAGGCCAACACAATGGCAAGACCAAGGCTGGGCACTGCTGTGAGCCTTTCTTTATACAACTCCTGGCTCAAAATAGCTTGCCTATTAGCGCCCCAGCCGAGTGCCCCCACAGGCAAAGCAGGAAGAAGTGTGCTGTCTCTAAGATACAGGCTGCCCTCTGCTCCAAGATGAAGCCATAGATCTGCAGTAGCCCCTTCCCCTCTTGGAGTCACAGAGGCCCCACCTGTAAAGAAGGTATTCTGATGACATGAATCTTACAGTCCTTCTAGCTGTGACACTGTTTTTATCTAAGGATCAACTCAGGACCTCCTCTAGCATAGGTCTCCCATCCCCGTGAATGTGCAGTATCTGTACATACTTGGGGCACATGCTTCCTGCTTCATTCCCACACTTAGATGTGGACCAAGCACAAGACATGCTTTGTACCTTACATGACCTTACATAGGTTGCCGTAGGCCATCTTCACGAAACATGTGAGGGATGAACAAGGAATTCCATTTTAATAAGGAGATAAAGGCTCAAAGAATTTAGAGGACTTACCCAATGCCTAAAAATTTGTAAGAGCTGGAATTAAACTTTGAACAATAAACTCTAAAGCCAGGGGCTGTTTCCACAGAGCTAATCTACCTACATGAAAACTGAATTGCTTCTGTGACCATTCCCATTTTGTCATTACTAAATACATGTTTATTAATGAATGGCTGTCGAAATGAATATATGATTTATTAGGTTAAATATATTAGAACATTTGATCAGTGAACAGAAACATTATTGCTAATAACATTTTTTTGCCAACAAATTCTGACTTCTTCAAATAACATTTCTAAAAATACTCTATGTGACCTTCATTGATTCATGCGTTCATGCATTTAAAAAAATGGCCCCTACAAGACGTAGGCACAGTGCCAGGGGTTGGTCCAAAGAAGAAATGCTCCCTGAACACATAGCACATATGGTCTCGTGGGAGGACAGCCTAAATTAAATGAATATGAAATCACAGCAGGGATATGTGCTGGAGGAAAATTTGCCCTGGGAGTTAAGAGTGTGTCCTGGGGAGTCAGTTCTGGCTTTCCCATGGATGCGATGGTTCAGCTGAGATTAACGGAGGTGCAGACATGAACCAGGTGGAGGGGGCCAAGAGCAGACTCTGTGTAGCAGACAGCACGTGCAGAGGTGCCTCAGGAGGAAGGAATGGAAAGAAAGCTACAGAGGCTGAGATGAGCCTGTGAGGGAGATGAGGTCCACGTTTCATTAAGGACAGAGACAGCGTTCTACGACTCATAACTGCAAACTTTCCTATGCTTAACTCATCTCAACCTCTCTTACTCTGGAGATCTCCTTCTTTCCGAGGCAGAGCCCTCTATTCATGCTCTGCAGCTCACTCCCACCATCTTCAAGGGCTTCACATTTTGTAACTTCCTCTGGGTTCAACCTCATTGATGTCCCTTTCTCTTGGGCAGAATTATTGTTAGTATGCAAACACACCCTATTATCTCCTATCTTAAACAATAACTGAATTAATTAATACACACATTCCCTTAACATCTGCCATGATGCTTTTCTTTTTATAAATAAAATTCTTTTTTTAAGCCTATTTATTTATTTTGAGAGAGAGAGAGCAAATGAATCAGGGAGTGGCAGAGAGGGAAAGAGAGAATCCCAAGCAGGCTCTGAATTGTCAGTGGAGAACCCATCATGGGGCTTGAACCCGTGAATGGTAGGATCATGACCTGAGCCAAAGTCAGGCACCTAACCTAGCTGAGCCACCCAGGCACCCCTATAAATAAAACTCTTTATAAAATTGTCTTCATGAGCAATTTCTCACCTTTCATACTTTTTTCCTCTCTCTCTTTCTCTCTCTCACACACAGAGAAACAATTTTTTTAATTGCAAAATATAGTACACATTTATAGAACTCCAACAACCAATTAATTACCACCCAGATCAAAAACAGAATAACAGAACAGCATCACCACCTTAGGACTCTCTCCTGCTCTTCCCTGCTCTCTCTCTCTCTCTCTCTCTCTGCCCTCCAAAGTTAACTACTCTTATTTTACTTAACATTTTCTTACTTTGCTTTGTAGTTTTACCACGTATGCTTGCATCCTTACCTGCTATAATTTAGCTTGCCTGATGTTTTATATTTATATAAACATAGCCATGTGGTAGGCAATTGTTTGGATCTGCTTTCTTTCAATCCACACTATGTTTGTGAGATTGATCATGTTGTTACACAAAGCTATAATTTATACATTTTTATTATTAAAAAATCTTCCATTATATGATCATGGCTCCTTACTTAAGCCATTTTTAAAATGTTTATTTATTTTTGAGAGAGAGGCAGAGAAAGAGAGAGACAGAGAGAGAAGGAGACAGAGGATCCAAAGTAGGCTCCATGCTGTCAATGGAGAGCCCAATATGAGGCTTGAACTCAACAAACATGAGATTATGAACTGAGTTGAAGTTGGATGCTTAACCGACTGAGCCACCCAAGCACCTCTCTTTATTTTATTTTTGATAGACATTGGATTGTTCATACTTTGGGGCTCTGACAATGCTAGTATGAACATCCTTGCACTTGCCTATTGGCATATATCTATACAGATTCATTTTTGGTTGTACAGATACAGAAGTGAGGGATTATAGGCTTTAAATCCCTTTGACTTTAATAGATAACGTCAAATGTTTTCCAAAATAACACACTAGCTTACACTCACACCAGCAGTATATGAGTTTCTTTCGTTGTACATATTTGTCAGCCCTTAGAAATAGTAGTCATTTTTTCTTTTTCTCTCAGCCATTCTAGTGAATGGAATGTTGTATTAAGTTATGATTTATTTTGCACTTCTCTGATTACTGACATAAAGTTGAGTACATTTTGAACTATATTAAAGGCCAATTGGACAAACAACTTTGGTAAAAGTTTGTTCAGACCTCTTGCCCATTTTTCTATTGGGTAGTCTATTACATTTTCTCAGTGAAATAGTTACAGATTCTGCTTGTAACTGCTTTATTGTTATGTGCGCCGCAAATACTTTCTTCCATTCTGTAGCTTATTTGTTTTTTTTTTTTTTCACTTCTTAATGGTGACTTCTGTTCAACAAAAGGGCTTCACTTTAATATAGTCCTATTTTCAATATTTTCCTTTATATTTGCAAATATTTATGTCTTATTTTAAAAAGCTTTTCCTAACCAAGATCATGAGCATATTTTCATACATTATCCTCCAGAAAATGTTTATCATTTTGTAATTCATATAAAGATTTACAGCCCTCTGGAGATTTATTTTTGTGGCAGGTACAAGGTAGGGTTCAAATTTTATTTTCATTCATTTGGACAATTGACCCACTACCATTTACTATTTATTATATTGTTTATTTTCCTACTGCTCTATAATTCTTCCTTGGTTTAAATCAAGTGACTATGTATGAGTAGGTATGAATCTGGGCTGTTTGTTATTCCTTTTGTCTACTTGTATAATTTTTAAAATATCATACTGCATTATGTATGGTATTTGGGATAACATTCTTTAAAGATACTCTTGATCAGATCAAGGCAATTCCCTTTCATTCCTAGGTTGCTAAGACATCAAAGATGAATGGATGTTAAGTTTTATCAGCATCTTTGCCTCTTTTGCAATGATCATATAACTGTTCTTATTCTGTTAGTGTAATAAGTCACATAATTTTTAAATAATCAAACTAATTATGTAATCTGGAATTAACCCAACATGGTCATGATACTTTATATTTTATATATTTATAAGGGGCTCTGTTTGCAAAAATGTCTTAGGTACTCTGATCTATCTTCACAAGTGAGATTTTCTTCTATTTTTTCATTTATATAATATACTTGTCATATTGTGATATTAAAGTTATTCTGGACACACAAAACAAATACAGTAGTGCGTTCCTATCTGGAGGAAAGATTTTTGTTTTATTCCAAATCTCAAGAAAGAAAGTTTTCATTTTATTTTATTTTAGTGTTTATTTATTTACTTTTTGAGAGAGAGAGAGAGACCAAGAGTGAGGGGGGAGGGGCAGAGAAAGAAAGAGAATCCCAAGCAGACTCCACATAGTCAGCGCAGAGACAACACAGGGCTCAAACTCACAAACTGTGAGATCACGACCTGAGCCAAACTCCAGAGTCAGATGCTCACCCAACTGAGCCACCCAAGTACCTCTCATTCTATTTTTTGAAAGCCACACAGCTATAAAGGATATTTTAGGGAAATTTGAGTGTAGATTAAAATAATGGTGATTTTTTGGGGGGGGGTATGTTAATAGTGGTGTGATGGTATAGTAAAATGTCCTTTTTCAGGGGAAAAACATGCCAAGATATTTAGGAGAAAAGTGTTACGATGCCTGTAATGGATGTCCAAATGTTTGACAAAAGAGTGTGCAGGTATACAGAGTGAAATGGGTATGGCAAAGCTTTAAGAATTATCTGGGTACAGGGTAAATGTTCACTGTACACCTTTTAACCATTTTATGGGTTTGAAATTTATAATGGGGGAGAAAAAGGAAAGAAAGCCTTCAAATTTCACCATTATTTTCCCCTAAATATTGATAGAATTTTCCAAGGACATTCCATCTGGGTATGAACTTTTCTTTGCTAGAAGGTTTTAAATTCCAGATTCACTTTTTAAAATTTGTTTTAATGTTTTATTTATTTCTGAGAGAGAGAGAGAGCGAGAGAGAGAAAGAGGGCGGGTCAGAGAGAGAGGGAGATACAGAATCTAAAACAGGCTCCAGGCTCTGGGCTGGCTGTCAGCACAGAGCCTGATGCGGGGCTTGAACCCACCAACTGCGAGATCATGACCTGAGCCAAAGTCGGATGCTTTACCAACTGAGCCACCCAGGCGCCCCCAGATTCACCACTTTAACATTCAGGGTACTCTTCTAATTTTCTCGTTTTATCAATTTTAGCATTTTCTTTTTTTAGGTATTTCTTTAGTCTACGTTTCCAAATTTATTATCGTAATGCCATTCATCATATATTCTCATTATCTACCCTGTGTCTTTAACACTTATATTGATGTTTCCTTTCCTCACAATGAATAATTGAGTCCTCTTTTGTTTGTGTAGTGTGCATGCATGTACATGTGTGCATATGTATGTGTGTGTGTGTTGGGGCCTTAACAATTTTATTAGTCTTTTTAAGGAACAGCTTTTACTTTTTATCCCTTCCCTCCATGTTTCCAAGCTCACTTCTATTCTTATCTTTATGGTTTCCTGCTCTAAGCTTTATGTGAGTTTAACTTCCTGCAAAAGAGGCTTAGGACACTAACTTTTCAGTTTTTATTTTTTTTGTGATATTCATATTTAAAGTCATAAGCTTTAGGGAAGCCTGGATGGCTCAGTTGGTTAAGCTTCCAACTTTGGCTCAGGTCATGATTTCACAGTTTGTGAGTTCGAGCCTTGCATTAGGCTCTATGCTGACAGCTCAGAGCCTGGGGCCTGCTTAGGATTCTGTGTCTCATTCTCTCTCTGTCTCTCCCCCACTTGTGCTGTCTCTCTCTGTCTCTCTAAAATAAATAAATGTAAAAGATAATTTAAAAAATAAAGTCATAATTTTTACTCTAAGATTGTGTGCACTTACATCCCCAAAAATTTAATGCAAATTTTCATTATCATTCATTTCAAACATTTTCTAATTTTACAAATAAAATTATTATTTATGCTGGTACATGGGTATTTGGAACCATGTTCCTTAATTTTTAGACATATGGGAATTTCCTCATCATTTTTGTTACTGAGTTATAGCTTAGTGTGCCTCTGGTCAATTAGCCTACTCTATAGAATTTCAATCCTCGGAAATGTGTCCAGCTTCCCTTTACCACTCAGCATGTGGTCAGTATTGGTAAAGATTCAATGTATACTTGAAAATAAGGTTTATTCTGTGTTTGCTACATGCATTATTCTATAGATAGCCTATTCTGTCAAATTCGCTAATCATTCTGTTCAAATCTTTCATATCCTTACCGATTATTTTGCCTGGTTCTTTGACCAGTTACTGAGAGAAATGTTAAAATTTATGGATATGATTTAGTTTAGTCTTTTTCCCTTTGTACTTGTCAGTATTGGCATTAAATTCAAAGTTCTGTTAGTGGGAGCATGCATATTAGAATTGATAATGAAGCTGTTAGCTTTATGAAATGTCTTTTCCTCCCTGAATATTTCCAGACCTAATCACTTTCTTGAACTCCAGACTTCTCCATTCAACTTCCCACTCAACAGTTCTACCTAGTAATCTAATGGGCATTACATATCCGAAATTGAAGTCCTGGTTTTTCCTCTTAAGCTCATTCTTCCTCTAGATTTTTCTCTTTCAATAAATAGCGTTGCCATTCCTCAAGTTGCTTAAACCACAAGTTTAGTTATACTTCATGATTTCTCTCTTTCTCTACAATTTATTGGCTTAATACCAAAGTGTTGACCAAGCTACATTCCTTCTGGAGGTTCTAGGAGATAATGGACTTCTTTGTCTTTTCCAGCTTCTAGCTGCTGCTTGCATTCCTTGGCTTGTGGCCATTCCTTCCATCTTCAAAGTCAGTAGGCTACCATGTTCAAATATCTCTCCTACTCTGATATTCATGCCCCTCCCTCTTACAGGGACTTTTGAAAATATAATGAGCCATTCAGATAGTGCAAGGTATTCTTCCCATCTCAAGATCCTTTATTTAATCACATATACAAAATTCCATTTTGCATGTAAAGTAACATATTCACAGGTTTGGGAATTAGTACCTGGGCATTAGAACCTGGGTCCATTATTCTGCCTACCACAGTTGGTGTGAAAACTAAGACTAAATAATAAAGGCCAAGCAAACAAATTCTTTCTCCATGAACCAACATTTACAGAAGTTCTATTGTGTTCATGGCATTGTTTACGTGAGCTGTGAATAGCCAGCAACTCTGGAAGATGGTTTGAAGCCTTGATAGCCTGAAATTCAAACCTCTCCAAATTTTTCCACAATTGGCTTCACCAAACAGAATAACCAGATATCCTTGTTAGCTCAGGCCTGATCAACATTGTTCCCTCCCTCTCTTCTCTATCCTTTCTCCATACTCTGATTCCTTTTTTTTTTTTAATCACACGGTAGCACTGTCTCAAGAGTACTACTTTGGAAAAGATGATAGGGGTCTTAGAATAAAATGTGCTAATATTGCATATCGACTTGAAATCTTATTAAGACTGTCAACCTAGAGGCATTTAGTATTTTTTACATAGAAATATAAGAGGGGTGCCTGGGTGGCTTAGTTGGTAGAGGCTGTGACTCTTGATCTCAAGGTTGTGAGTTCAAGAACCACACTGGGCACAGAGATTACTTAACTTTTAAAAACTCTGTTAAAAAACAGGTTTGTGAGTTTGAGCCCCACATCTTGCTCTGTGCTGACAGATCAGAGCCTGGAACCTGCTTTGAATTCTGTCTCCCCCTCTCTCTCTCTGCTCCTCCCCTGCTCCCACTCTGTACCTCTCTCAAAAATAAATAAACATTAAAAAAATAAATAAATAAAAAATAAAAAAAGAACATAAAAAATATAAGAATTACTGTCTCTTTCCTTATCTTCTGTAGAACTAGTCATATCTTCTCTGTCTCCTATGCAGGATCAATTATTCTCAATGCCATCACTGGAATTTTCAAAGCATTGGTACTTAATCTTTTTCTTTTCTCACTCTCTGCTTTGCCTTAAGCAACAACATTTAGTACCAGTACTTCAATTAAATCTAAATTCAGAAGACTACCAAACTTGCTCCAATCCTGACCAATATCTGATACAGTATACCTAACATAAAGAACTAATTTTTGTGAGTGAAGGAAGGTACTATAGATTATAACGCAGGCACAGCTGGCATAAAATTGACTTTCTGAAGCAAACCTGAACATGTGGCAGCTGGGGCATAACAATCACTTCTTTGATTTCTACACTTGGATGTACCTGAGATCTCTCAGACTCCATATCTTTACATTTAAACTCAGTCTTCCTTGACAGTAAGCAACCTCTTCCAGTGTTCCCTACCTCATGGAATGGCATAAATATTCAGTTTCATAAAGAAGAAGCCTAATTTTCATTCTTTACTACACCTGTTTCTCCCTGACATCAAGGTTTCCCTCCCTCTTCACTTTATATACCTAGGTCAAGTGAGCATCAGTTCCTTACATGGACTGGCCTCCACACACCCATTCTTGCTTTTCCTGGAACCTTTCTCCACACATCAGCCAAAATAATAATTGCCAAATGTGAAAAGATCATATCAAACCCTTCGCAATCCTATTCCCTTTAAAATCTTCCTCACTATTGGGGCGCCTGGGTGGCTTAGTCGGTTAAGTGTCCGACTTTCTCTTGGGTCATGATCTCGCGGTTCGTGGGTTCTAGCCCTGCGTCGGGCTCTGTGCTGACTGCCAGCTCAGAGCCTGGAGCCTGTTTCAGTCTGTGACTCCCTCTCTCTCTGACCCTCCCCTGCTCACGCTGTCTCTCTCTCTCTCTCCTAGAAATAAAATAAAATAAGAAAATTAAAAATAAAATAAAATAAAATCTTCCTCACTATTAAAATAAAGACTAAAGTCTTTCAAAAGGACTTCAAGACTTTTGTTGGTTTATTTATGAAAACAGGTATCTGTTGACTACTTGCTCTGTAGTAAACATTATTCAAGGTACTGGAGGTGCCTTGAACAAAAGAGTAAAGAAAACACAGTTCTTTTTAAGGGGTTGTTTTCTACAGGAGGAGACATGCAAATGAACAAAAAGAAAAAAAAGACATAAAGTAATTTTAAGGTCTGATGACAATAATGGAAAAACAAGAGAATGAGATATAAGGGAATAAGCCGACAGGGAAGAATCGCAGAAAAAGAAGTTCAAGTATAGGGAAGAGTGTGTGCAGATAACCCATGTTGGAAAAGACATTGGGAGTTGAAAAAAGTAATGTAGTAGAATACAGTGCATTACAGGGAAAACAATACAAAACAAGGTAGGAAACATGAAGGCTGGGTCCTATACAGTTTTGCAGGCATGGTAAGAAGACTTGAAAGTTCTGAGTAGGCAGAAAAATTGTCTCTCAAGCACACCCTCCTACTAATTCCCAAACCTATTAATATGTTACCTTACATAGAAAATGACCTATTTGGGAATTCCGACCTCCAGAAATGTAAAAGAAAAATACTTGCTGTTTTAAGTCACTACATTTATGGTAATTTATTAATAAAAATAAGAAACTAATACGCCCACACACACAGGAATATAAATTGATATGTACTTTTTCATGTTCTGCAGTCATAAGCAATGACTCTTTTCAAGAAACACTTTCCAAGTACTGAAGTCCCTGAATGCCAACTGGGGCTTTGCCTTAGAAAACTAGGCTAATATTTACACACACTTGTAGATTTTAAAACCAAGAAAGAATGGAAAATTTGATTCCACAAAAGTTCCTTATTTGAATCACATAGCTAGACATTGCTAAATTAGCAATAGAACCCAGGTCCCCTCATATCACCATCAGTGCTCTTTTTTTTTTTTTTTTTACTGGCCATTATTTACCAAACCTGTGCATATTTTCTAAGTTAACTGAACTTCATTCCATTTGAAAAGAGTATTTCATTTCTTCCTAGAATTACTGATTTATAATTTATATTATAGGGTAAAACTTAATACTTAAAACATATACTTTATGGAAAAGAAAAATGTCTTTGTTAACTCAGTCATTTGTTTAATCCATAATCCATTTACTTATGCATTCGTTCCCCCAAGAAATTAGTGAATGGCTAGGATATGCCAGACACTGTTGTAGAGACTGGATATATTGTTGACTAGTTAATTGTCACCATAAAAGGAGAAGACATAGAATAAAGACCCCAAACTGAGGTACTGGGGTGGTTCAGTTGGTTAAGAATCTGATCTTCAGCTCAGGTCATGATCCCAGTTGTGGGATGGAGCCCCATGTCAGGCTCTGTGCTGAGCATGGAGCCTGCTTAAGATTTTTTCTCTCTCTCCCCCTCAGCACTTCTCCCCAGTTTACACTCACTCTCTCTCTCTCTAGGAAGAAAAAAAAAGACCCCAGGTAAAAAAAAAACAAACTGCCATGTTCTGATAATAAAAGGTACCAGAGACCTAGAGTGGTATTTAAGCTTATGCCCAAATGAAAAAAAGAATCCAGCCACAGGAGAAGACCATTCCAGGTAAAGGGAACAGCAAGTGGTACAGGGTGGCATTTTCACATGGATTTAATACGCAGTATGGAATGCACTAGGTAATACAGTCATGGTTATAAATTGTGGTTTTATTGTAAAATGGGTATGTCAGCATAAGCAGTCACCTATTTGAGACTCCATTTCTTTATTTCTAAAGTAGGAAAAAACATACTCCACTGAGTTGTGGTGAAGATTAAATTAGATAAAACCTGTGGAAGTGTTTACCATATAGTGAAGAGGCAATGCATTTTAGATTATTTCCTTGGAAAGACAAAGAACATAATGCTTGCTCCAGTGCGGTTTTTTATTTCCAAGGCACACTCCTAAGATTCAAAGGGACACAGGAAAGAGGAACCAGAGAATAAGACCCAGGGAAACCACAACCTATTTGCAGCTGATGGGAGAGACTGAATGGTGAGACTAGCTGCTTGTCAGTCATGGCTGAAGAAGCATCCCCATTCCAGAAGAAACAGAGCATTGAGATGAAAAATGGCAGCAAAAAATGTGCTGATCAGGTGGTCAGTATCACAGAGGGAAAAAAGTGTAAATTGGACAGCATCCAAGTCTCATTCGTCAGTTTTAGAACAATGTCCTGTGTTTGATTATTTCCCCAAACTGGCTAATTAAAAAAGTCTTTGCCCAGTGAGAGACCATGATTGACAACACTGTTGTTTAAACCTACAGCTGTTAAACAGTGTGTTTCCCTTATTCTAACATTTGTACTTATAATGGATGAGTTGTCATCACTCTGTGAAATTATCTAAGCAAAACCTTGCGTGTGTTGCAATGCCCTCTCTAGCCTCTGTGGGATGAAAAGCATCAAGCCCTGACCAAGGAGTAGGCTGAGGTCAGCCACAGCAGAGCTGGGGCTTATGGCGGACCTCCAAAAGCTCACAATGGTGCATGTCAAGCACCATTAGGAGGCACCGTCACAAGTCCCCCTGCAGAAAACCTAGCCAGCCCTAGGAGGAATGCTCAGAGCAGTTCCCTAGAGGAAGCAGAGAAACCCAGACTCTGAGGGGCAAATGAGAATATTATTAAACATCTGTCATGTGCTGATTCTCCACAGGCGCTTATCGAGAATTCAAAATTCAGCAAGAAATGCTATTTTTTCTTAAGGATCAGGTTTCGTTGTTTCATGATCCCTGCTCAACCACTATTATCTGTCTTCCATTTCCACCACTCATTGAGACCTACCTCCCCAATGCCATCTCAGACTGCTACAAGAGCAAGTCCTTGACCTTTTGTCTCTCCCTTGAGTAATTATGATAAATGAAGTACCATTTTCTTGTCACTACTTCTCTATTCTGTCTTTGTCTCCATTTTAAGATCTTTGCCCTTGCCTGCCCCTTAGATATGTTGGTCCCCTGAGACTACTTTCGTGTCTCTTCTCTCCTCTCTTTGCATGTTCCTGCTAGTAATTCCAGTCATGCCCATGGAACCAGCCACCAACCAGATGTTGAACACTCTGGTAGAAATGTTTGTTCCTATTCAAAATTCATAGTCATATCCCTGGGTTATGAATAGATAAGTGAACATAGGTTTTATTCTCTTGACAGCTCATGACATCAAAGGGACAATTTACATTAGCTGGCTACCTTGCGACCCAAACACAGACATCACAAACACAGGTGATTATAGTGAATCTAGAACAACTTTACCTATGTGTCCAACTTATTTCCATACATGTTAGCAATTTTGCAATTAGAAACAGCACAAGTCCTGACTCCATGCTAAGGAAAAGCGCATTAACTCAGACATCAACTGGCATCTTCTGGCCTTTTGATACCTTGTTATGATCACCCAGAAACCCCATTCCATATCTGGGCAAATTTTCACTTTTTAAATACAAAATAGACTGAGGTTCTTAGGATGGCCTTTCCTGTGATTTCAGCTAGTTATGAAGCTCTATAATTCTTAAATTACTGCTTCCTTCTACAAATGTGGTTTCTGGTTCTATCTCCTATTACTATGAAAAACACTTCTTCTCTCTCTGGCTCACTCTCTTGTTCTCACTCTCTCATACATACCCCTTCATTCTTACATGTAGATTTTACTGAAAATTGTGTGTGTTTGAATGTATGATAGAATTGATGGAAACTGGTTGTCAACGGGAATGAAGAGATTAAGAAAGGTTTTAGCTTAGCAACAATGTGAAATGAGACACCTTTGTTCTTAAATTTTCTTCTCTTGAGAATTTCCTATTCAGACAAGATGTCATAAACTAGTTTCTCTAATTATTCTCACTAAGAACAACTATAACTCATGGAAATAATGCATGAGCTGATCAGGATCTCTGAAAGATGGAAAGTGAAAGGCAAACTGGTTAGGAAACCCAGAACTGGAGAAGAAGGTAAGGGAAGGTAGTCTTAGGTGCCCTCACCCCACCCAACTAAGGAAAGCAGTCCAGGCCCAGCATTTTCCAACCTCCAACTTAGCAACATAAAGCAGTCCAGGTAAGATCATTCCTCTGCCAGACTGAGTAAGAGTCTCTCTGACAACACCACATAAGTTTGAAAGCAGAAGGCCAAATCTGCAAAACATCCTTCATTTCCATGGGCTATAGATCCTCTTGGCCCACTAAGAAGTACCAGGCAGACTTGCCTATGAAACCTTTCCAGGCTCTTCAAGAGTATCAGCAGAGACCAGTGAAAGTCCCACCGGACATGATAAACCAAGAAAACCAAGGTAGCTCTGAAAATTAAATTGTCTTAGAAACCAAAGCCACCAAAGTAGTCCAAAACTTACATGTTACACTTGAACAGGTGACTGCCTGCCTAAAGAACAGATTTCCATAGAATCTTGAGAATCCTAAAATAGTAGTAAAAACGTCAGGATAAAATTTTAAAAACATTAATTAATACCAAGAACCAAGAAGATAACTTGAAAGAAAAAGACAATCAACTCGTAACAATATTGAGATGAATAAGATATTGGAATTGTCTGATGAGGATTTTAAATGAGTCATGATAAAACTGCATCAACAAGTAATTAAGCATTCTCTTGAAACAAGTGATAGAAAATATCAGCCCAAAAAAAATAAATAAAGGAAAAAAAAGAAATTATAAAAAAGAAATAAAAGAATTATAGACTGAATAATGTAATAACAGAAATTTTTAAAATTCACGGGGTGGACTCAATAGTAGGATGGATATGACAAAGGATAGAGCCAGTGAATTTGAGAAGAGATCAATATAATCCACACAATTTGGGAAAAAAAACAGAAAAAAAAACAGATTAAAAAGATAAACATAGTCTCTGCTACTCGTGAAGCAATAACAAAATATCCAACATATATATGATCAGAATCCCAGAAGACAAGGAGAGAGGGGGCCTGTAAGGGTATTTGAAGAAATAATGGCACTGAATATTTCCCAAATTTAGCGAAAGGCATAAACCTTTGGATTCATGAAGCTGATCAAAGCCTAAACAGGATAAGCCTAATGAAATCCATGCTAAGACACATAATGATTAAATTTCTGAAAACTAAAGACAAAGTATTGAAACCATTCAAAGAGAAACAACACATTTCCTATGAGGGAAATCAGTTCAGTCTGGCCAAAACTGCTTTCTTTTCTGACATCATGGAAGCCGGAAGGAAATGACATGATATTTTTCAAGTGCTTATAGAACAGAACTATTAACCTGCATTTCTATATTCAGTGAAACTCTCCTTCAAAAATAAAGAGGAATAAAATACCCTCTTAGACGAAAGAAAACTAAAAGAATTTCTCAACAACAATCCTGTCTTTAAATAATAACTACAGGAAGTTCTTCAAACAAGAAGGAAGTGACTAAAGAAAGAAACTTGGCATATTATTGAAGGATGGAAAAACTATGGAATGAATATAAATATAAGTACATACAGTAGACAATGCTTTTCCTCATGTGTTTTTAAAGTCACATTTGACAATTGAAACAAAAATTCCACACTGCACTTGAACTGGTAAAATTTTTTCACTTGACTTGACTCACCACCACAGATTTTTCACTGGCACTTTCCCCACAGAGTTCTTGGCCTTACACTATTTTCTCAGGTTTCTTCACCTCTTTCTAGTTTATTCCAAGAAGCCTCATATTTTCCTCCATACATTAAGCAAAGTCATTCAATTCTCCCCACCCTTATCTTTAAACCAACCTTCAAAGCAACCTTCAAAGTATTCAGCAGAATAACAAGCTCTTTCACCACTTTTAGTACCAAATTGTGTTTCAAATAAGATTTACTTTCCTTCCCTAAATAAAATATTCTCATGCAACCTTTTGCAAAGATGCTCCATAAATTCTCTCTTCTGAAGGTCAAAAGAGCCTATGCTTTTATGGTTTTTCCTGTTTGCTATCACACTTAACTAGCTGTTCTACATCACAAGGGATTGAACAACTGAACCCTTTAAACTTCCTTTCCTAAACTCCCTTCCGAACTCGTTTCCACTTTGATTCAGGCAAAGGGAAACACTAGAAGGATATTGAAAAGTAGGAAGAGAGAAGGAGCCAGGGTATTCTTATTTATTTATTTATTTATTTATTTATTTGTTTGTTTATTTAGAGAGCACACACAAGTGAGCAAGGGGCAGAGAGAGTGACAGAGACAGAGAAAGACAGAGAGAAGAAGGGCTCTCCCAGAGGCTCATGCTCCCCAGAAGTGGTGCTTGTGCTCATCTGATATGGGACTCGAATTCACAAACTATGTGATCGTGATTTAAGCCAGTCAGATACTTAATGACTGAGCCACTCAGGTGCCCTCCCTTCTTTGTTTTAACTTAAGTCTAACAGAAGCAGAAACTGTGGCTGCATCTTCCCTGTGATTTCCATTTCCACAAGCCTCCCATTGTGGTCTCAGAGCCACAAAACAGCCCTGACACTGCACCAACTTTCAAAGACTGGAAGGGCTCTAGGGCTCTAGGGCTCAGATAATAGTACCTGTTTCTTTCCAATTTGCAGTGTTAAATTCTAGTTCACCTCATTGTCCTCTAGTTAGCTTTTTTAGCTCTTCCAACAGTGACCTATATTCTCTCCTTTGGTTCTCTAGTTCAGAAATTCAAGCAGGGTAGAACTGCACATCTCTGCTTGATCCAAATGGCTTTGGCTGGGACACTCATTGGTTGCGTTTAGTTGTGGCTAGGCTGAACTTGGTCTAAGAAGGCTTTACTCACGTTTTTGGTACTCTTGTACCAAGATGAGCCTGGATTTCTTCACATAATTTTGTTTGCGCTCCAAGAAGAAGAAAATAGAAGATATTGGTTCAAGGAAATCACAAGGCCAGTGCAGATTCAGGAGGGAAAAAATAAATAGGCCCTACCACTTAATAGCAGTGGCAAAGTCTCATTTCAGAAGGCATAAGATTAGGAAACAAAACAACTAAGAGGGGGTGGGGGGAGAGAAACCAAGAAATAGACTCTTAACTATAGAGAACATACTGATATTTACTAGGGGGAGGTCGGTGGGGGGGGATGAATGAAATAGGTGCTTGGGATTAAGGAGTTCACTTATGATGAGCACTGGGTGATGTGTGGGACTGTTGGATTGCTATATTGGACACTTGAAAGCAACATACAGTGCATGTTAACTACCCTAGAGTTAATTTTTTTTTAAAGAATAGGAAACACTTCTTTTGTTGTCTTTGGAAATAATCTACTATAGAATTTTTTTCAGTCTTTTTTTAATGTTTATTTATTTTGAGAGAGAGACAGACAGAGCGTCAGTGGGGCAAGGGCAGAAAGAGAGGGAAATACAGAATCTGAGGCAGGCTCCAGGCTCTGAGCTGTCAGCACAGAGCCTGATGCAGGGCTCAAACTTACAGACTGTGAGGTCATGACCTGAGCTGAAGTTGGACGCTTAAACGAGTGAGCCACCCAGGTGCCCCAAGTTTTGGACTATTATATAAAGCTTTTCTTTACATCCTTGTACATATGTTCTCGCATGTTTCAGCAAACATATAGATACACTCCTTTTGACTGTATACCTGTAAATGGAATTGAGGTTAGGTGATTGGCATATTTTAAGCTTTAATAGATAACTGCCAGTTATCCCAAGTATAGATGTTTTGACTGTTCCAAATTCTCGTCAACTCTTGAAATCACCAGCATTGTTAATTTTAGCCATATTGGAAAGATATAGACATATTCCATTTTGGTTTTAATTTTTATTTTTCTAATGCCTAAAGATGATAAACACATTCTTGTATATTCATTGGACATTTAGATGGTCTCTTCTGTAAAATACCTGTTGAAGTAATTTTCCTATTTTTAGTTCTATACATTATGTTAAATTGTTTTTTCTTTTTGATTCATATGTATTCTTATGTCAAATTTCTAGACAATAGATGATAGATTGATAGGTGTTAGATAGATGATGGAATATCATTTTTCAGAAATGCCTATTCATTTTCTTATTGCTGTCTTGGACAAAAAGAAAGTAATTAAATTAAAGTCCAGTTTATTGATTTTTTTCTTTATTTGTTTTGTTTATGATTTTTTTTTCATCCCACCATCTTAGACAATGCCCTATAATTTTTTAGAGACTTCATGGTTTTAATTTTCACATTTAGATCTATGACTTACTTTAATAATTTTGTATATGTTGTATGAGGTCAGAGTTAATGTTTACTATTTTTCTTTCCATAGATATCAAATTGTTTTAGCACCATTTATTCAGAAGACCAGCTTTCCCTTATTGAATGGAAGTAGTGCTCCTCTCCTAAGTTAATATGAGAGTATGTAAAACAAATATGTTTTCTGACCACAGTGGCTTGAAATGAGAGATAAGAAGGAAGATAATTTTAAAATCTCTAAATATTTGAATTTAAACAAAATATTTTGAAATAATCCATATTTCCAAGAAGGAATCCCAACACACGTTAGGTAATATTTTTAAATCAGTTGACAATATAACCCGTAATGAAAGTCAAATATGGTTTTGGTGGAAAAATTAAAACAAATATGGTAAAGTGCTAGCAAGACAAATGAAAAAGAAAAAAGACAAAATGAAATTTTGAACATCAGAATCTTCAAAAGGAACTCATTACCAATCCTATAGATTTTAGATTATAACATGATACAAACAGGCTTATGCCAACACCTTTGTTAATTTATATAAAATGAACAAAGTTGTTTAAAAAATCACAATTTACAAAACTAGACACAGAAGGAAAGAATAATAATATATAAATGTTTAATTTAAAAATCTTCCCACAAAAAACAAAACTCCTGACAGAGAAGATTTTACTCATAAGTTCCTCAAAACTTTTAACAAAATAATAATACCAATTTTACACAAATTCTTTCAGCACCTATAAAACCAGGAAAAATTTCCTAATCATTTCTATGAGTCTATCATACTCCTGACTGAATAACTGACAAGAACATTACAATAAATAAAATTATGTATCTCTTATAAGCATAGATGCAAAAATCCTTTAAAATGTATTACAAACAAACCAAATCCACACCTACACACACCAGGGCAGGAAAGACTTATGTTCAACTGAGGCACTCACTTCCAAGAGCAAAAGCTAATAGAAGGCATTAAGAAGCCACAGAGGTAGGGCTATTAAGAATTGAGATCTTTCTTGAATAAAGATTTGCATTATCTCACCAGTTCAAGAAGCCCGACCAGCCAAGATGCTGGCTAATAGCAAAGAGAATATGAAAAGTATTGTAGGGAAGACACCATAGCCCATGACTAGGTACAGAAATAAGACTGAACAGCTATGCCTATTTTTAAGTATAAAAGTATACATCAATCATTTCTTTTATTTTTTTCCCTTCCCCTATTATTTTGAGTGAGGTATGTTAAGCGATGCTTACATTTATATCAAGACACCATGTCAAATCATCTCTAGAAGTAATGGAGAAGATGGTATATCACCTGGAGATGTTAGACTTTGAGCTGGGTACAGTGAATAATAGGACATGTTGCTTCTCCTTCTGTCTCATGAGGCTGCTGCTGTGTGCAAGTTCAACAAAGCTGAAGTTACGAATGAATGCTGAGTAGCAGAAAAGCGGACTGTGTTTGTTTAACATCTGTTTGCTTTCAAACTAGAGTCCAGGAAGGAAGCCATGTGAGGGCATAGAAGCAAGATTAGGAAGAAGCAAAGCCATGGACAGAGAGAAGTCTAGTTTTCAACAAGTCCTTAGTGAGGACTAAGGAGGAAAAGCCAGGGTTGTAATTCCAGTAAATTTGTCAGGCAGCATCAAACTGCCAAAAACGGAGCCATGAGTGAATATTTCAGCCCAGGCAGAAGTTTTAAATTCTTCTAAAAAAAGGTGACTCCTTTTTTTTGTTTTGTTTTGTTTTACAAATAGTTTATTGTCAAGTTGGTTTCCATATAACACCCAGTGCTCATCCCCACCAGTGCCCTCCTCCATGCCCATCGCCCCCCTCCCCCCCACATCCATCAGTCCTCAGTTTTTGTCAGCATTCAAGAGTCTCTCATGGTTTGCCTCTCTCCCTCTCCCCCACCATTTCCCCCCTTCTTCTCCCCCATGGTCCTCCATTAAGTTCCTCCTAATCCTCTTATATGTGCAAACATATGATATCTGTCCTTCTCTGCCTGACTTATTTCACTCAGCATAACACCCTCAAGGTCCATCCATGTTGCTACACATGGCCAGATTTCATTGTTTCTCATTGCCATGTAGTATTCCACGGTATAGATAAACTACATCTTCTTGATCCATTCGTCCGATGATGGACACTTAGGCTCTTTCCATGTTTTAGCTATTGTAGAGAGTGCTGCTATGAACATTGGGGTACATGTGCTCCTATGCATCAGCATTTCTATATCCCTTGGGTAATTCCTAGCAGTGCTATTGCTGGGTCATAGGGGAGTTCTATTGTTAACTTTTTGAGGAACCTCCACACTGTTTTCCAGAGGGGCTGTACCAGTTTACATTCCCACCAACAGTGTAGGAGGGTGCCCATTTCTCCACATCCTCGCCAGCATCTTGCGTTCTCTGATTTGCTCATTTTAGCCACTCTCACTGGCATGAGGTGGTATCTCAGTGTGGTTTTGATTTGTATTTCCCTGATGAGGAGGGATGCTGAGCATCGTAAAAACGATGACTCCTTCTAAGCAGACTCAACTGGCAACACCAGAAAGAAGCATGGCACATGACATGGTAAGGCAGAGTAGGCTGGCCACAGCATGTGGTGGTCAGAGAGTGGGATTATCACAGGAGGATGGAGAAAAGACAAAGTTTGGAGTCAGGTGGGTCTGGACTGGAATCTGAAAACCATCACCTTGTAGTAGCTTGCCTTTCGTGCCTGGATTCTGACTTACTCACACTCAGAAGAGAATGTTGTGAGCTCAAAAGAGGATGTGAATAGCCTGGGACTTCTGGCCGAGACTTAAATATAGGCAAGAAGTGACTTAAGAGTTGAGGACTGCCTTAGCAAGACACAGGGCTCTTCTTCTGGAAACTGGTCCCCTTCAGAATGAAGAGGAAGTGATGGGGAGCTAGAGATGAACAGGACTAGAGTTGAAGAACAGATAGGAGCTAACAGAGCTGGATCAAAACAATAATTAATGGAGAGAATTTCAGAGGCAAGGTTAGTTTAATTTAAAGATAAACTGTAGCCCCAGGGTATGCACTGATACAGTGCTACCAAATGATATCAAATTCACAGAAAATATCAAATCAAACACTTGGGAAGGGGGGAAAAAAATAAAGGAAACTCTCCTACTGTTTTGAAGGCAATTGGCTCAACTTTAGAGAATGCAGCTGCCAGCCCATGCAAGGGAAAATAGATGGGAGGAGAAAAGAAAGATCTGAAAAGGCAGTGGGGAGAATAACACTAAACAGTACTGGCCAGCAAGAAGATGAAATACACTTGATGAGCCTTGAACACAGGAGGCGGTTGGCCTGGAACTTTTCTGCTCTGTGATGGAGGCTATATCCATGGCCAGAAGGATTGCTGTGCACGGAGGCTGTGTTGCAGAGAATGTTATTAGTGCTAAGAAATAGGAAAAGCTCCCCAGAGCAACTACCCAATCTTCAGAAATGGTCTAAGGCAAAGAAAGTATCTGAAGCTCCCTTTCACAAAGACGCTGATCACACCCGCTGTGCTCTTTACAGTGATTCCGCTACAAAGTCACAGCATTTCGTATTCAGAGTTCTGCCAAAAGCAAACAGTTCTTGAATTCCTACTGTGTGTCCTGGCCTATACCCTGCAGGGAGGAGGGGTGAACTTAGAAAAAGCCACTGTCCTCAAGAAGCACACTGTCTAGAAGGAAAACATGAGTAGTTAAATATGTTTGCAGAAAAGTCCACTGCAGGAAGGGAGAGGTGGCACCAATATTTTGTGAGCTCCTAGTACACTTCAGCTTGTCTTGTACTGCCTTTTGCAGACTTATCTTGAGAGGCTCTTTTCTTTAGGAATTTATTTGTCTTCTCTCTATACTCTCCCCATGTAGTCTAGGGTCTTCGCAATTATACCAGTATGCCCCCCCTGTCATCCAGTCCATATGTAGATCTTATACTGGTGGCTTGGGGATCCATCCTGGACTCATATTGCAAATATCACCCAGAAGATACAGCAACTGTGTTAGCAGGGGACTGTGTCAAATCCTAAGTGAGCTTTAAATCATTCTTCAGCTAAGCCATGCATAGCTTATATAAGGACACCCCAGGAGAGGGTCCACGGAACCTTTTCCAACCTTCCTTCCCAGGCGCAAGAACCCTGCTATTACTCTTGCTTCACGCAATATGCTGGCTTGGGACCCCTACCCCATGCAAAGTGTTTGGTTCCCATTACCCCACAGATGTCACACCCCTCTCCAAGCTGCTTCTGCCTGCTTCCAGACTTACAGCTCAGCAGGCCTGTGACTTCCGTTCTGCTTACCACAGAGGACTTCTGTTAGGCTCTGGGCCCCCAAGAGACTCCTCTTTGTGAGCACAACACATCCATCACTGATGTATTTAAAGCAAAGGGAGATTCACAGCATGAACGCCTCAGTGTTCTCTGTCATCTCATTTAAAATCCATGATATTCTGGGGAGGTCAGGAATGCTGTAAGTCAGAGGCTAGATTTCATACAAAAATTAGTAGAATAAAAAAGTTGACAGGCAGTTGCTTATACCAAAAGAAGTAGGAGTTAATATCTGTATTTTGCCAGATGAATAAATTGGCTCCAAAAATTATGACCTGACCAAGACCAAGGCTCTACTAATACTCCATATGTGTTGGGATCCAGAGCCTGTAGACAGTGTGGCTTCCATGGAGCTGGAATTCCTTCCAGCCAAGTGCATGTGGTCCTTATCAGTCCTTAAAAAATGAATAAGGAGTGGGGGCTTTTTAGATAGAGGGAATGTATATGGGCAAAGTTTTGGAAATCAGAAATACCAGACACATTTCCAGAAAGGGAAATGTGTCCTCCATACTAAAGCATTCTATTCTACATTTATCAGTGGGTTAATGCATCTATACCCTCAATTTCAATAAATTCACAGCTTTCATTATATATTAGTATGTACCAACCATTAGGTACTGAGAATGAAAAAGATGAATAAAATCTTATCCTGTCTGTAAGAATCCTGCAGACTGAGAAAAAGATATCTTAACAAAAATGTTCCCTACTGTCCAGGCTATATTAGAAGCACACAGAAGGACATTATCAACACTGTTTAGAAAAAAAGAAAGTTTCCATGGAGGAGCTGGTTCCTGAATGAGATATAGAATTGCAGGGGGTTCAAGAGATGAGGGCTGTGAGCATCCCAGGATCAGGGAAGAGCAGGTGCAGAGGCCAAAGTGAAAAGCACACAATCCTACTTTCACCAATTGAATGTGGTTCTCTTGGTCAGATCCTACCCCACTGGGCGGGGAAGGACTTGAGAAGGAATAGGTTAGGCCTAGAGAAGTGGTTTGGGACTCATGTCCTCTTAGGCCAACCCTCACTGAGGCTACAGCCCAGGAGGCCTTAGGAATGCAGGTCAGAAGCAGGTGGACCACCGGTGTTGAAGGTGCCATGTTGCTGCTCTCTAGTCCCAGGTCCTTGGCCTCAGCCAGAGCTGGTGCGCATGGTGTCTGACACTGAAGTGAGAACACTCACTTCTCCCACTGTCCAACCCTGTCTCCACAGAGTGTCCCAGCTACTGTCTTGTTATCCACTTCCCATGTGAGGCAGAAGCACGGAAAGGGGTGGCTTGTAAGGAATGAGTTCACACCACGGAGCCGTCAAAATGCTGGTTTTGTGTTGTTGTTTTTTATTCTGGATACTTGCCAACAAACTGCAAGCCATCTGTGCTGCAGGGCGAAAGGTGAGGGAAGAGCATGCAGGGAGGAGCCTGACATCCTAAAGGAGGGCCCATCGAGGAGAGGGATTTGGGAAGTGAGGTGGGGCAGGGCCGCTGAGGGCAGTTTCTAAGCTGGATGCATTTTTCCTTCTGGTTTTCTGTTTGTTTTCAAATTCTTCATGTTGTCTGACATCATACCCAGCACATCCTTTAAGGCCTGTGATGATTATTTCTAAATGCTATTGTTTTGTGTCACTTTTCTTTCAGTCCAATACCACAAATGTTTACCTACCCAGCTTCACCCCAAATTCGGGAAGATGCTAAGAAATGGAATTTAAAAGAAAATCAACTCTATTCTCATGGAACTCATATCTAATGAAGAAGAGTATCACACAATGTATCATATGAATGAAGAGCCCTTAAGTACGAGAGGAAAATTAAGGACAGTTGGACTTACCAAACCCCTATGTTGTACACCTGAAGTAATGTAACATGTGTCAACTATATTTAAACAAAAGAAACAAAAAACAAAAAACAAAAAAATAATTAACTAGGGGGGCTGACGGATTTAGAAAAAGGGAGCCTAGGGGACCAGAGCAAGGTTTCTTAGAAGAGGCACTTCCTGAACTGGATATTTAAAGACCTGTGGGAAGTATATTTAGTATTAATAGCATTATTGATAATGATAATTGCTCTCAATAGACATATCACAAAGTGGTTATGCTGAATAACACTTCTTTACTGTGAATATAACAACTGCTATAATATGAGGGGAAGTTAATGGAACCATAATCGAGTTAGGAAACCAAGCCAATCCTCTAAATCTTCAATAGATCAAATAGACAAGAACAATGGGTTTTAGAGAAACTGAATAATACAGCAAATACAACTTAGTTGCTACATGTATGTATTTTGTACTCCACAATCTTTTTAAATGACTGTGGGTATTGGAAACAAAATAAAACATAATATTACACTGTAGACATACTCAGACCCTAAATACAGCATGAAAGCTGAAATTACATTAAAATAAAATATTAATTAATATGAACACCTTTACAAGTCTTTGTAAATATCAGTAAAACAAACAACATTCTGATACATTTAACTCAGGGCTGAAAGAGAAAACATTGGGAATAAGGTAGTGGGCCCAATTACAGATACAACTGGCTGCTATTTTAAGGATTTTGTATGCAGGTTCATGAGGGATGGTTAGTCTATAGTTTTCGTTCTTAATAATAAATGCATCTCCTTTGGGAATCAGGATAATACTGAATTCATAACATGAGGTAGGCATTTTGTAAGAGTTGTATGAGACTGGAATTCTTCCTGAAATGTTTGATAGAATTTATGAGTGTGACCATGTGCGTCTGGAATTCTTGTCTCTTGTAGAGCATAGAGTTGGATCTTGCTTTCTTTTCCCCTTCAGCCTGAGCAGCAGTGACTTTAAATGGGAGAGTTTAGTTGGATTACATTCTATGTGACCGCTCCCGTGGTTGGTTGAAGGCTGCCATCTTGCTATTTGTTTGCCATTTGTATCTTCTGTTTTTGTTGTTCTATTGCTCTTTCCTAGCCTCTTTCTTTTCGGTGGAAGTGGGGGGGCTTAGCTGAATATAATACAGTTTTATATTTCCTCTTAACTTCTTAGCAATATGTCTTTTGTTATTTTTCATAGTTGCTGTAGGGCTAACGAGATGTATTTTTCACTTTCAGTATCTAGTTAGATTAATACTGTGCCACTTCACACCTGAGGCTTTCCATTTCTGATGTTACAACTTTTCACTTTATTCTTCACACCTCCTACTTATCACCTTTCAAATGGAATAACCAAAGTATAATTTTATGTACACAATCCTTTCTTTAGTGCTATTGTGCCTGTTTATTTCTATATACACTATAAATTCTACCTTGTGATGTCATTATTTTTATTTTAAACAGTTAATATTTATAGGTATTATAAGTGGAAAAAAATCAACATTGTTATATGTTGAACTGCTTATTTTTAATTACTGTTGCCTTTTTAACTTCCTAGATATCAGGGGTTCTCTCTGATATCATTTCCTTTTGGCTTTAGGATATTATTTCAAATTTCTTCTATTTAGGTCTACTGGTCACAAATTCTCCCACCTTCTGTTTAACAGAAAATTTCTTTATGAAACCCTCATTTTGAAAGATATTTTAGTTTATATATTATTCTGGCAGACTGACTCCACCAACACCCTACGTTTTAAGGATGGCATTCCATTGTATTCTTGCCTCTGTTACTCATGAGAAATTAGTACATTCTCATCTTTGTTCCCATGTACAGAACAAGACTTTTTTAGCACTGAGTGCTTTCAAGACTTTTCTCTTTCTCTTTGCTTTTCAGTGGTTTAACTGTGATATGCATGTAAGTGATTTTCATTGTATTTATCCTGCTTATAGATCACTGAGCTTTTTATAAATCAATGTTTTTCATCACATTTTGTAACTTTTCAGTTATTGTATTTCAAGTGGTTTTTCTCTGAATTATATCAATCTCTTCTCCTTCTGGAAATACTACTTATGTATGTGTTAGACCCTATGATATTGACCCACATATCCTTAAGGCTCTGTTGAATTTTTCCTTTATTATATCTCTTCTTCTGATTAGATGATTTATTTGGATCTATGGTCAAATTCACTTCCTGTTTTTTCCCTTCTTTCTTCAATCTGCAGATTCAATGAATTTTTCACCTTAATTATTTCCCAAATTTGTAGTTAATTACTTTCTATAGTTTCCATTTTTCGGTAGAGATTCCTGATCTCTTCAATCAATAACTAATTTCTTTAAGTTCTTGGAAAATATATTTTTCACTTTTGAACACTTTTATAGTAGCTGCTTTAAAGCATTGGTTGTTTTCTGCTAAATTCATATTAATGGCCAACTTGTGGTCCATCTCTATTGACTTCTGCCCCCGACTATGTGTCACATTTTCTTGGTTCTTTGCTGCATTCGCCAATTTTTAATTTTATACTGGCTGTGGCTGTTTTAAGTTGTATGGACTTTGAATTCTGTTATCTTCCTCTGAAGAGTGTTGGCTTTTGTCTTAATAGGTAGTCTGATTACCGGCTGCTCACCTATGGAATTGCGTAGGTTCGGTTTATGGAAAGATATCATGGGAGATCAGTTGAAAGCCAAATCTGTTCCCTTAGCCTCTCCAACTTGGCACAATTCAACCTCCAAACTCTGTCTTTTCTCAGAAGCTTGTTAGAGTTTGCTTTCAGACTTTGTTAGAGTGGTCTAAAGTAGATCTTGCTTTAGAGTGCAATCCTTCCTTGTGAAACAAGGCCTTTCTGGTGTCTCAGCTGGATGCCTCCAACGTCCCTAGCCCTGCTTAAACCCTAGTATCTGTTCCATTTTCCACCCTGTAGTAACTATATCTTCTAGGTCTCACTTAATCCTTATAAAACAATATCTCTTCACAAAGGATTCTTGGGGACCCAGGAGGAAACCTGCTCAGCTTCTAACCCTTTAGTGCCTGCCTCCCAAATTCCAACACTTTTAACTTCTCCAAACCCTGATGTCTGTCTTCTCTGGTCAGTGGTACTGCTCTTCTCTGCCTGGTCCTCAGCTCATTCACTGCCATTAGGAAATTACCCCCTAGAAGAGACTCAAAGCCACAATGGGGTTTTCCCAATGAATATTCCTTCTTTTCCAGGTGTGCTGTTGCACTAATATGTGATTACCTCCTATATTTTGTCCAATGTTATGTTTGTGGCAAGAGAGATAATCCAATGCCAGCTCCTCTATGATAGTCAGAAACAGAAATCCCATTATTTTTACTGTGGTAAAAAATATATAACATAAAATTTACCATTTTAACCTTTTTAAAGTGTACAGATTAGTAGCATTAAATATATTCACATTTTTGTGTCATCATCACCACTATCCATCTTGAGAACATTTCCATTTTCCCAAACTGAAACTCTGTACCCATTAAACACTAGCCTCCAATTCCCTTCTCTCCCTACCAACCATTATTCTACTTTATGTCTCTATGAACCTGACTATTCCAGGCACCTCATATAAATGGAATCATATAATATTTTACCTTGTGTGACTGATTTATTGTCCTTAGCATAATGCCTAATGCCTTCAGGGCTCATCCATGTTACAGCACATGTCAGAAATTCCTCCCTTTTTAAGGCTAAATAATATTCTATTGTATGTATGTACAACATTTTGCTTATTCACATGTCTGTGGCTGGAGACTTGAGTTGCTTCAAACTAGACATTTAGGCTATTATGGATAATGCTGCCCAAATATACCAAGTATCTTTTTGCAATCCCTTCGAATCTATACTCAGAAATAGAATTGCTGGATCATATATTAATCCTATTTTTAAGTTTTGAGAAACTACTATACTGTTTTTCCACAATAGTTATATCATTTTTGTAACCCACTCGCAGCAAACAAGGGTTCTATTTCCCTACTCACCAACACTTTATATTTTCTGTTTTTATGATAATAACCACCCTAATTGGTTTGAAGTGGTATCTCATTATGGATTTGACTTACATTTCCTCTATCATTAGCAATTTACACATATTTTTATGTGTTTATTGGTCAATTGCATATCTTATTTGGAGAAATGTCTTTTTGAGTGCTTTGTCCATTTTAAACCTAAGTTGATTTTAGTAGTTGAGTTATAGGAGTTCTTTATATATTCTGGTTATCAGTCCCTTATCAGAAGAAGGCCTGATTTCATGAGTAGCGAAATAAATGCTTTAAAGACTTAATTATACCCTACCCTTCCATTGCTTAAACCTCTTCAGAGGTTGCCTATTGGATGTAGCATGAAAAACTTGACATTGCGTCCCAGGTCATGGTCAGACCGCTGCCTTTCTAGCTAAGCAATCTCACAATGATTTCTAAAATTTGGAATCAGCATATTTTTCCTGCCAGGTTCCTAGATTTCAACTGTCTTGGCTTTTCACATGACCCACTCTTCCTCATTTTCTATAATTCAGCTTAAATATCACTTTCTCAGAAGTCCCCCACTGATCACATTATAAGTGTACCAACAGCTCCTCCCCTGTTATTCTTTATCACAGATACTGTTTATTCTCTTGGTGCTACTAACCATAGTGCTAAATGTTGTATTTATTTTCTTACACATTGTTTATTTCTCCTGATACCAGGGGAGGTGTATACCTCCCTCACTATAATGTATGATCCATGAAGAGAGGACAGTATAGCTGCATTCACTCTCATATCACCTTGACCACAAATGCACAGAAGCTTAAATGACCACAAGCTTATTGATATTAACCACATTTGCAGGGCAAAGTATCAAAGAAGACTTTGATACAATTAAGCATCTATGCTTGGCAAAACTTGGAAAGCTGAGACAAGGTAAGGTAATATGCTATTGCCAATGTTACTGAAGGTCAATATGGAAGTGGTACCCAATATAATTGGTGTCAAAATAAGAGCTGTAAATGTTAGAAAGTAGAAAACTTACTAACCAAAATAACTTTACAATGGGATTTAATGACACCATACGTTAGTAGTTAAATGCTGTACTCTAACATTAGAACACCTTGATTAGGATCCTGGTTTGCCATTCATTTGCTTTACCACCTGGGTAACTCAACACTTCAGTCTCGGTAGCAGTGAAAGTTATAATTCACATAGAGCACAGTGCTCAGGGCTCAGAAACCAAGTAGGGACTTCATCAATGTGAGCTATTATCTTTCTAAATAGTATTTCTAACATGAGCTTTCATTGTGTGTGTAAGAAGAAAGGTTTCTTTAAAAAAATCTTGCAAAAAAAGGAATGAATACAGAAGAATCCTGAAATTCAGAACTGACACTAATGCTGCTATTATTGCAGCCTTTTCTCTCTTGCTGGCACTTCATCTTTTTCATCAGGGTCTCACCCTTTTGATGGCACTAAATGTGAAAGAGAAGAGTAATCCCGGGGTGGGGTGGGGGTGGGGGTGGACACTGGAAGGGAGCAAGGAGAAGGGCATGTTTAGCATTAGTCTGCAGTTATTACCAGGGCTAGGCTCTGAATGAAACTGGGTCCCTTGGCTCTGCCCCCTGCCACCTCTTCTGTGAACTAATAGAAGGGATTGTTCTTGCTTATCTTCTTGTCCTCAGGACCTAGTTTGTGGCCCAGTGCTTGATAAATTGTGTCCAAGAAAGGAAGGAAGAGAGGATGCATAGGAAGAAGGGAAGGAGGAAAGGCAAGTCGAAATTTTCACAGACCCATTCTGTCATGTCACTAGTGTTATATTGGATTCCTTGCCTTTTCTTCTTTGGCAGTGGTTCTTAAAATAACCTAAACCTATGATCCATGAAACCAAGAAAGAAATCAAATCAGAAGTAATCTGATTTTGCTCTGACTCCCTTTTTCTATCGTCTCTGAGGCAATTGGGAACAACTGAGAGACTGTTCCGAGTGAGGGAAATTAAGTGTGCTCTGTCAGATTTTACGTGTGTGGCTTCAGGACAGGCCTGTGTTTAAAGCCAGTCTTATGGAATTTTCTGGAAAGTACTTAGGCTCAAATTCTCCCTCAATCCTTCAACATCAGGTGAACTAACCCAGTGGGTTAGATTTTTAATTCGCACTCTCCATCATGTGTACCTCATGCGGCTGAGAAAAGACTTTTCCATCTGCCAGAGCACCAAACAATTAGCCAAAGTCTTTGAGCCTTCAGTGACAAAATTAGCCTGTCTTGTTAGGCTAATAAAAATTTACCCATAAATTAGGTCATGGGTAAAGCCTGAGTTCATAACAGTGGAGATTCCCAAGAAGATGCTTCACAGAAACCAGTCCCAAGACTTTGCTGTGGTGAAATGGGTCCAGCCCTGTGCTCTGTTTTGATGAGTCTTAGGGTATGTATGAGTGTGAGGCAAGGGGGAGAGCAATGCACATCACAGCAGAAGATGCTAATCTCTCCCTCCCTTTCTCTTCCATATTCTGTGCACTGTTCTAGACTATTCTAGTCTGGGAACAGCTGGAGGGACAAGACATGCCTAGTGCTGCTCTCATGACCCAAGACTGCACTCGGCTGTGTAGAGAAGGAAAGCTCTTCGCCTGAGGGCTTTATAATCCCTCAGAGAAAACAGCTCTATAGCTACTGGCACAGAGCAAGCACTATTTAGTGCCATTAGTGGCTGCCGACTATAGAAGGAACCAAAATGAGGGCAGAGATCATGGGTTTTGAACTGGTCAAATGGGTGTTCTGACACTGGAAACAGTTTAGGCAAGTAGAAAGTAGCGGAAAGAGAGGATGCCTGGAGATTGAACACAAATAACGTGTGCTTTCAGGTGTGGAGGGGAGAGCCACAGCCAAGCCCGCCAGAAGGGGGTGGCAGGAAGGAGCAGGTAAATAAAGGCTGGTAGACAAGGGGAAACAGTGTAGAGGGGACTTGCTCTGAATCCTCGACTTCTTAGATTTTAGAATCACTCTGCAAGTTGTAACATTTTTTTTTCTTTAAACTATCATGGACCAGTGACAGATGGTTCAGAAACGCACTTACATTTAATTCTTTCCATGGGCCTGGATGGCAGATATTATTATTCCCATTTTACATAAGAAAGCAGAGAAGTTTGAAAGATGTTAAGAAATTTGTCTCTGGTCTATTGCAAAACTTGTGGGTTTTCTTTTCTCTTCTAGTACAACACCCCTGATTTAGAAATCCCTTTTGCTGGTAATCAGCTAGTCATGTAAGCAGCCTGACCTTGGTTTCCCATTTTATGAAGCATGGATGTTGACCTCAGGGGTCCGTGAGACCGCACCTTACTCTAAAGTTGTAGGCATATCCATCAGGGACAAGAGGAGAGGACCTAGTTAAACTGCATCATAAAAACATACGAAAACTAAGGCTCATTCTTGTGTCCCACAAAACTGATTTGTTGTCTTCTCTATGTAAGAGCATGGTCATTTGAATGCAGAAAATCAGCCCTTCAAATCTCACTTGGGTTGGTAACTGTATGAGCTGGCAATTTCTTTAACATCTCTAAGCTTCCGTTTCTTAATCAAGCAAATGGGGATAATTGTAGTGACTTAAAAAGCTGTATCAAGGATCAAGTGATACTATCTTTTCGTTGCTTTGTATAATAAGGCTACAACCCCTTCCTCCCACATCTTCATGAATCTGGGTCAGTCTGTTGCTAACAAAAAAGGAGCCCCACTCTGGTGGTTTCTGCTGGCCCAGTTCTCTGTAGAAGAGTGGAAGGGAATTCACCCATGCCTGCCATCCCTTGAGACAGACGAATAGTTCTTGCAGATACAATCCCAGTAAGATCTGATGATTGAGGGCTTATTCAGAATATATAAATGCCTTTGAGTTATTGGACAATGGCCATGTACCCTGGGCATGGGTGCCTGGTGGAAATGTGCCAGAATAGTAGATGTCATGCAGAGCAAAAATGTTTAGAATGCCCAGGTATTTACCATTAAAGGAGGAAGCCAGGCTAAAGATGTCACAGGCTCTTACTAGAAAGCTAGCACCACTGGCTGAATTATAAATGAATCAGGAATGATCATTTGGAGTCACTAACATGTGGCGACTTCTACCTACGTTCTTCCCCGGGTTGGCAATACAGAGCTTTGCCCAATGTCAAAGGACAAATGTTATGGACTGAATATTTGTGTCCCTCCAAATTCATATGTTGAAGTTCATATGAACAGGCATGGAGTTCATTTCTATCCCCATGCCATCTGAGTTGGCAGTCATTACCATGTGAGCACTGCCTCTCCCACAGAGGTCCTAGCCCCATGGCACACCAGAGGCTGCCTGGGGTTCTCAGCACGATGGCCTGCCTCATGCCCAATACAGACAAGGCTCTGTCCCAAAATGGCAATGCTAGGATGACACAGGACACTGGCAGGTGATACAGGATGCTGTCTCCTGTACACCCCATGCTATTCTCACACTGTCCACAGGGAAATGTGTCATAAGACAAGTAACTTTGCATCACAAAACACAACAGTTGTGGAGAACCCACAATTAAATCACAGGCAACTTAACTGCTGCTTAATTTAACTATAGTTAAATTGCCAGATAATGAAGATGGATCAAAAAAGTAATCTTGTGTGGGTCTTTGAGCCCAGTCCCCTTCGGCATATCTTGCAGCCCTACTGGGATGGAGAACACCACTAGAGGCCCAGAGCTGGGCTTCCCACATCACTGGTTCCTTCCTCTCCTGGCTTGTTTTCATCTCCCTCCCTGAAGACACACAAACAGAATCCAAAACTACTGTGACTTGAGTGTGTACCATACGGTACAATTAGTAAAAGTGCATTAAGAATCAAATTGGTCCTCTACTGCCACTTTTTGGGAAATGAGAGGGAGGAAAGACTGGGAACACAATCACACAGCAATAGCTGGAGGCAGTGTGAACTTGCCCCCAGAGGAAGCCTCTGTGGGTGGGCTCAGTGTCATGCTGTACAGTCACATCTTGAAGACACCTGTAAGATGTCCTTTCTAGAAAACAGCATTTTCTGGAAAGCAACTTGGCAATATGTACCCGAAACCTTAAAAATGTCTAAAATGATTGCCCCACTAACTCTACTCCTAGGAGTTCATTGTAAGGAAACCATAAAGAAATGCGAACTGAGATTTATTTCAACATTGGTCATAGCCGTGAAAACTTGAGAATAACTTAAATGAATACAAATATGGGAATAGTTAAGGAGATTGTAGTGGGAACAAGCAATGGAAAATTACACAGCCATCAAAAATGATGTTCACAAAGAATCCTTAATAACATAAGGAGATGTTGCTAACTGAATTTTAAACCAATTGCTGCACAGAAATCTAAAACTGCCATGTGATCCGAAGTGTTTTGTCTACCAGTTGATGGTTACACCTGACTTAAAAACTCATTGTGAATACATAAAAGTTATAAATAGAGGTTATTGCGTTTTGAGTTCTGAGTGGACTAAATAGCTCTTTTGTTATTTTTAAGTGTTTTGCAAATTATTTGTAAAAGATATACAATGCTTTGCTAATCTGAGTTGAAAACACACTGTTTGGAATAAAAAGTATCTACCTTCTTGCCTCATCCTTCTGTTATACCAAGTAAGGCTGCCTTTTAGATAAGGGACCCTGTCTTTTTTCTCTATAACCATAATGGCCTTCCTTAGCTCCCACAATGAAACCCTGGTGCCCCATAATGTAGATTCTCTGAGGGTTTCTAGTAATTGCTCTTTGCCTTTCAAATGGCCAGCTTAGCTGCCCATTCAAAGCAGTTGCTAGCAGCAGGGGAGAGGGGGTCAGAACAAGCAAGATAAGGATCAGGTGGCAAAAAAAATCCTCTCTTGGAAATGGTTTTTATGTCAAAATGAACTGAAGACTGGGGTTCCACGTCCAGCATTTTCTGGATTCTCTAAAGACTTGCTACTCTAAGTGTGGTCCCTGGAACAGCATCAGCAGCATCATGCGGGGGTTCATTGGAAGTGCAAATTCACAGGACTCATCCCAGACCTACTAAACTGGGATCCTCAGTTTAACAAGATCTCCGGGGGATTCTGGACACATTACAGTTTGAGAAGTGTTTTTCTATCAGATATTTCTGCAGCTACCTGGTATAATATAATGAGCACAAACTGGTGAGGTGCGGTATCTGATCTTTGGTACCAGCTATAAGGATGAAAAACAATTTTCTTCCTCTGCCCCATCTTAGGGTCATTGGCTGGGGCTCTATAAGTTTGAAAAAGATGGCTCAGCAAGAAAAACAAACAGAAGTTTATTAACGTGCATCCCCTATACACAGGAGAGTATCAGTGATGAGTAACTCAAAGGCAGTGGTTAGGATTTGGGCTTATATAGCATCTTAACACAAGAACAATACATTTTTAGAGAGGCAAGATGACAAAAGAAAAGGACTTAAGCTTCTAGGGGTGGCATTCTGGAAAAGCAAATATATGGGAAACTAATGGTAGATGAGGGCTGGTTTTAGCCAAGTTTGTGATGAAGATTCCTCTGGTGCTGCCTCTGGGCTGATAAGGGTCTAGAGTTATCTCTGATGATTAACCTCTGTCCTTCCTGGTGGGATAAGGACACCTTTACAAATGTATGTCCTACTTTTAGACCACAAGGGGAAGGCAGAGAGCTTTGCTTGTGTTTGTATCTTCTCAATTGCCTTCAGTTCAAAACGCCAATGTGCCAGATTTAGGGGTGGTATATTCTTCCACCCTTCCCAGCTCTGTAACCAAAAGGCAGCAAGACCTTGAAAACTTTGATGCTTTTAACTGAGGGATATAACATACTTAGATAATAGTTTCCACATCTGAAAAATGGGGATAATAAAATCTCTCCAGTATAGGGTTTGAGAGAACTGAATTAGGCAGTCTAAAACGCCTAGGAAACTGCTTGGAATAGACTCAATATTAAATAATTTTTATCATCATTATTATGATTATATGTGACAGTTATAAGGATCAAATAAGATAATGAATATTCAAGGCTGCTACAGATGTAAGAGATTCGTACGCAGATGTGAAGAGAAATTATTTTACATATGTTAGGAATCATTCTAATCCAGAAAGGCAGCTGTGAAGCGCTAGCTGGGAAAAAGGCGGAAAATACAGGCTCATTGGAGAGTTTGTGTTCCTGGGGGCCTAATCTCACACAAAGAGTTAGCAGGATCAGGAGCCCAGCAGATTGAAGGTTCCACAGAGCTTCCCTCACTGTTCTCGGTTCCTTCCCACTCAGAGAGGCGGATTTTGAAGAGGACTTTTCCTCTGGGATTTCCTTATTAGGAGAGTTAAGGAAAGTTGCAGTGAGTCTACCCTCTCACATCCCCGTGGCACCATTACCAGACAATGCGCTCATCCCCAAGGCTGCTGGTGAGTAATCTTAGCAAATGTTCTTCATTTTCCAATGTGACGAGGCTCAGCCTTGATGCCCTTGAACAATGAGGAAGAAAATGTCTAGGCATTATACAGGCCTCGTCAGCTGTCAAACAAGTGGCCAACTGCCTTGGATGGAGAATTGATAAGGGAAAACCTTTCAGAAATAGTTCAAATCAACTCAGCAGGTGTTGAAGAAAAGTATCAGGAAGATGTCGTCGGAAGGGGGGGCCAAGCTTGAAGGTAAAGAATAGAACAGGCCCAAGCCGGGAATCATGGACAAATATAATACAGTTCCTCTGGGGGTGGATGAGAAGACAGGTGTGAGAGGAGCAGAGAGGGAACCCCATGCGGAAATGGCTAATCAGTGTTCTTCCGCTAGACTTGGTTCTTGATAATTTAAATAAAATTTCAATATTATTCATCAGAATCCTGGTGGAGAAGTCAATAATGAAGCAAATGGACTCTAACAAACTTGATTCTTAAGATTCAAAATTCCTGACAATGCCATAGGGACCTGACAAAACCGATTTGGTTTTGCTCAGTGCCATACTCAAAGGAGGCTGCAGATAAGCACCTTCCCTTATGTTCCTCTGACACTGAACTTGTGGCTCTCCCTTCTCCCTCTAGGCTAAGTGACGATTCCTTCTCCTGGCCTCCCTCATAACACTCTGCTCTCCCTCTGCCCTTTTTGGTTTGGTCGATCCAAGCTGAGTTGATATCTCCTAGAGTTCCATTACCTCTATTCCAGCAGAAGTTTTAAACTCTAGCACCTTGAGGGGCAGGGAAGGAGAATGAATGTGTTAATGAGGCCAAGTGAGGGCCAGAGGGTCCAGTGGATGCAGCAGGAGTCGGGGTATAGCCATTTTATCTCTGACTTCTCCACTTTCTTTGGATATTTGGCAAGACTATTTCAGGCCTAAAAAAAATTCGCAGGCCAGAAGATTTCCTGCTTTTATCTTGATCTTAGCTGGACTTCCTGGCAGTAGCTGATGGTCTGGGAGAATCCAGTCCCAAAGTCACATGCACAAAGCATACACACAGATGCCCTCTGTGTTCCCATCAATTGCTCCCAACCTGTCTCCCCTTTCCACCCCAGCTGTAGTGGATGGTTTCATATCAGCTCAGGCTCACCTTGAAGGATAGTGTTCTACTTCGAGTAGGAGCCAGACATCTGTCAGCTTTGCTTCTCGGCCAGGACCTTGTCCTGGACATCACGGTTATCAGCTCAGCCTGTGTGTGAGCACCGCCAGAAGTACAAGGGAATTAGGCCAACCTTTCCATCTCCTTCTCATGCTTTTTTTGTTCCTACACATCAGTCAGCCATGTCTGAGCTGCTCAGTGCATCCCTCAAAATATCACGCTCTCAAAAGCCTATGCTTTGTCCTTCTCCCTCCCTTATCCACCTGGCTGATTCCTACTCATTTTTCACAATTCCACTCATTTTGTAACTTTTCTAGAAAGCCTTTCATCATTCCCCTACCCACTTCTGTTGGATTCCTTCTCTGTGTTTGCATCTTTGAATCCTGCCAGCACAGAAGTACTTCCCAGTTTTTTCCTGTTATCAATAAGATCTTCTTTCTTTCCCATGTATATTGCAAGCTCTGTAAAGGACAGAAGATGTGTCAGTCGCCTCTGTATTTGCATGCCACTTGTGTGACAAACAGTTGGCACTTGGTAAATATTTGTTGAATGAATGAATGAGTGCTTTGCAGTTAGGCTCAGAACTCTACTGCCACTAAATATACTATCTTGCATAAGACCAGTAATGAAACACTTAGTGAGAATGCATTTGCCACAGAAAAATCATTCAATAAATGCTGAACTCCTATTTGAGCTAAAAAAATAAAAATAAAAAAATAAAAACAAAACATTCAAGAGAGTGAGGTAAGTGAATATAAATGTAACAGAACTGATCATAAGAGCTTTAATTATTTAATGAGTCAGAGCGTGGGTGAGTGTATGACTGACTGCTTCATAGAACCCATGGGGTTACAAGAAAGGGCCAGAATTAGCTAGAGAGCAATATCGCTAATTTAAGAAATACATATGGGATGCTTAATTTATGCCAGGTGAAATGTTCAGTAAGACTGACTTTATATGATAAACTACCTCAGTATTCACCAAGCTGTAAGGACTCTGAGTATAAAAGAATGCTTACTTGGTTTGAATAAGTCTTAAAACTTTTAGTATCCTGAAGGTAAAATTTCAGTTCAGGGCAATAGGAGATGCTGGCAACGACAGGTCCCAGGTCCACCGTGGGTTTTGATAGACAACAGGTCACTGGCACCCGATGTTTCTCTGCTTCAACTTAACCCCGAGTCTAACCATTAAGGATAATTGTGAAAATTATCAGGACTAACTACAATTTTGTTAAATATAGATAGGAGGAGAAAGTGTCAAAGCCCTCGGGAATCTTTCCGTCAAAAATTTTAATTTGTTGCTACCTGGCCAGAGTCCTGTTGCTCTGTTACAAAGGCAGAATTGATGTTGCCCTACCGTTGATTTGGTACCTTCTCTTCATCATCTGCAAATGTCTGGTGAGGCAGCTTGTTAAAACAGAAAGGGCAGGAGCTTGGGAACCAAACTGAGTCTGCTTTTTACTCAAACGTTTGTAAACTTGAACAAATTGTTTTCCTCTTGGAACCTTGGTTTCTTTACTTGGAACATGGGGGCAAAATCGTATATCTTGCAGAATTGAATGAGTTAAGTCAAGTGGGCCTGGCCTGGTGACACAGAGCCCTTGGTTGACCAAACTTTAGTCCGGCTGCTGAACCTTCTCCTGGGCTCATCTGTATACACTTGCTTGTAAAATCCAGTTTTAGCAAGAACCCTGCTAAGTCAGTTTAGCAAGAATCCCTTGCCCTCAGTAACTCATCAGCCTTATCCTCCATATCCCCATCCCCCACTATCTGTCCCTTCAAGGAGATATCAGACCCACCTGGCCCGGCTTCAGCAAGTACCCTGTTAGCTCAGTCTAGCCAGAAGCCCCTTACTCCTGATGTTCCCACTAAGTAATTTTCCATCCACTGGCCTCATCATCCTACCCCTTAGCTATAAAGTCCCACTTGCACATTTGTAGTGAGTTGAACCCAACCCCTCTCCCCCAACCCCCTGCTGTAAAATCCCATTAAGGTTGGCTCATGGCAATGGTCCTAAATAAAGTCGGTCTTAGTATCTTTGACAAATGGCATTGGTTATTTTTTTTTCCTTACCACCATTCCCGGGGAGTGGGGTACTGACAAGTTTCCCCTTTTCCTTTCCCCAGAATCCAGATCCCTGCTATTGGGATTCTTCACTTCACCTTCTGAGATTCTTGATGTTTTTGCTCCATACCTATGACTCTATTCAAAAGTTCAGCGTTAGAAAGAATTAAGAGGTAAAATAGTTTGGAGCAAAGGACCCACAGGCAAGAATTCCTCATCTCCTCTTTGTACTTTTAAGGTCTCCAGAGTGGCAGAGTTTTTTGATAGCACTCACTGTGACTTGGATGACAATGGCCTGTGTCCCAGAAAGAACTGGAGATTCTGGAATTTTTGCTCTAAATTATGCAAAGTGAAAATATTTGAAATGCATGCATAAATGCCCATTTGTTATCACTCTCATACTTTATTTCTGATTGCTATGTAATCAGCAATAGCTTGGAACACGTCAGCTTTCCATCTCTTTCTCTGTTAAGCAAGTAATGATCTGTAAACAAACGTTTGAAGAAGTGCTATTGAAAAGGACCTCTTCATCCTTTTGTAATGTAAAGAATATTTTTCTTGTGCAAATGAGTCCACACCCACTAATTTAGTTTTTGCAAGTAGTATATTCAGGGGCTCCATTTACCTCTTCCGCGTAGAGTTTAATTACACATGAAAGGTATGTATTAACTTTCCATTGCCACTGTAATGAAATGCTTCAGATTCAGCATCATAAAACAAAATTTTGTTTATTAGCTTGTACTTCTGTAGGTCAGAAGTCTGAGAGGGCTCCTCCAGGTTCTAGGCTCTGGATCTCCTGAAGGGAAAGCAAGAGTGGCCTGCCTGGAGCCTTCCATGGAGATTCTGGGAAAGTATCCACACTCCCAAGTTCATACAGATTGTTGGCAGCATTCCATCCTGGCTGTCAGCAGGGGATGTTCTCTGCTTCTGGAAGCCACCTAGGGTCCTTCTCACATGGTCTTCTACCTCTTACTCTTCACAGCTCTCTGAATTTTCTTTCTGCCAGAGAAGGTTCTGTACTTTAAGGATCATATGATTAGATCAGGTCTACCTGAATATTCTCCCTTTTGCTACCTGTAGGGGCCAAGGGCAAGACACTTCAAAATGTGCCATTTTGGCATGTTGATTATTTTAATTAAAGTTACGCATGAGGCAATTGGTGCAAGAAGGACACTCAGACCTTCCTCTACACCCTTCTGAAAGTAGGAAATAAATTTTTCATGCGAAAGGTATCTGTATCAGGAGGTAAAGACACACCCTTATGACCAGAAATAAGACCTTTAGTTAGAGCCAAGAAGGCTGTATAAATAACTTTGGCCACTTTTTACTAATTTACTCCCTCCATCCAAATTATGATAGGGAAAAGATAGGATAAAATAGACAGAGAAGGAAAGGATACGACCTGAAGTTCCGGCGTGAGGAAAAACACATATTTTAGAACAATGCTGGGAGTGTCTGACCTTAGCAAACCCCCTCAGGTATAAGGTTCCTCTTAAGAATATTACAGACACCACCTACTTCCCCCTCAAGTTTCCCTCAAGAATTTGACCAATAGCTAAAAATAAGTAATAGACCATGAAACTATGACCCACAAGGAATAGTATAGCCATAGACCACCCCTCATGCAATGGAAATGAGCCAATCAGGAATGGACAACTCAGCACCCTAGAGTTGTCAAGCCAGTAAGGGTAAAACCTGAGAAGGATCAAGGGGGAAGGAAAGGGGGTGGTGAGCAGAACCTTATAAAACAAGTACCCTCACCTATAGTTATGGGCAATCACTTTTGAATGCCCCCTCTCTGTAAAGAGAGCTTTCATACTGCAGAACCAAACCAGCGCCATGACAGGCTTCAGAAGGCCCCAGAAATTAAAAGGCCCAAGTTTCTGAGGCATGACTCAGCAGGCTCAAGCAACCGCCCTTCCCCCTGCCTGAACCAATCCCCGGAGGTTGGGAAAGTACGGACGTTCCCGCCACTTTTCTGGCCCGCTTAGTTTTAAACTCACCAATCCCTCTGCGCCGCATCAACCTCTGCCGTCACCCTGTCCTATCACATTGTAGTCTCTGCCCATCACCCCTTTCCCCGCCCTAACTGTGATAAAAACCCTGCTCCTCCATTGTTCGGGGCTCTCAGCATGGATCCACTGCGTTGGTGAGGACTGGGAGCCCGAGCTTAAGCCCGAATAAATGCCCTTTGCTTTTGCATATGTGACTCGGACTCCTTGGTGGTCTTGGGATTTTGGGGAGATCGCAATCTGGGCATAACAGTACTACTCTTACTTTCTGATCTTACACTCTACTAAACGTTTGCCTGCTGCTCATTTTATGTCCACCTCTTCATTCTTCAAAGTGATTAGGCAACGAATCCTGAGTTTTAAGGTAAAAAAAAATCCTGCAACAGTTCTATTTAGAATTTCACTTGTGTGTGACACTCTCTAAGTTTTCTTTGTCTCGTCAATTCCTCATAGATTTGTTGTCTCTTTGTCTAAAAAGTATTAAAAATGCCTGCCTTGTTCATTTCTTTAGGTCTCAATTTCATTATAACCAAATAAAACTTAGGTTTTTTTTTGTTTTTACTCCCCTTTTAATCTGTCTTATGTCAATTTAATTTTTTGCTAAAGAAGACCTTGAAGGGTAGAGGAAAACTTTTTCCTTCTATACATAGGTCAAGTGTGCTATATAACACAACACAACCATGGGAATAATATTTCTCAAATTCACAGGTTTCAGGTATTGGGATGTCGACTCTTAAGTGCTGTTCTGGAACTTGTGCCTACCACAGATATAGCTCCACAGAAGGATGTTTTCCCTGTTTCCTCTTCCAATGTTCTCTTAAATGTTCTCGAGGAAGATACCTCACATTGATAGACAAGAAAGACCAGGAGACTAACTAAAAGTGAGCAGGGTACCAGCAGCAGAGTGAAAAATCAAATAAAAACAGAGATTGTTCAACAGTTTTCTTGAGTTAACATCATTGAAAAATCAGAGCTTGTGAGACTGAGTCAAACTCAATTTTGGAACTACCTGGATAAGACTGAGGAGGAATATATACAAAGTCAAATATCTTTGTGTTGTGAAGAATAATCCTTTGGAGCCTGATGTTTTAGCTAGGTTGCCTGAGGTGCTAGATTATGTATATACTGCCTAACAATGCCCTATGATAGGAGTAGGCAGTCAATATTTGTCTATCAACTATTAGATTAATAAAAACAAGACCAGAATACAGTTATGGAGAAGATTAACAGTAAGGAAGTTGTTAATTAAAACTAGATGTTGATTTCAGAACTGATTGACAGAAATATTTTAATTATGTATTTATTTATATTGAAATATAATTTAATTAAAATATAAAATATTTTATTTTATATATAGGTATATATTTATAAAATATAAAAAAATTAAATATATTTAAATATACACCACAGTGTGTATCACCAAAGCTGAAATAGTTTGTGAAAGTCTTCCACACGCTCTGGGCACACAAAGCCTCCCCTCATCCAGACAAACTACAGTATGAAAAGTATCTAGCCCATAGTCCTGATCACATTCACTTATTTTTCAGCAAATGCCCATGGTTTACAGTGTGCTAGACAACGATGAAGATTTGGGAGACACACTGATGTGGGTTTGAGAAAGTCACAGACATGGGTCTGGGAGAGTCACCAAGGTGGATCCAGGAAAATAAATCCAGCCCAGTCCTGTCCTCATGGAACTTCTATTCTAGACCTTTCTGAAGTAAGCAGCCACACAGGGGCAAAGTTGGGCCTACAGGACAATGGCAGCTGTCAGAGCAGGACCCAAGGTAGACATGTGTCAAATGCGGGAGATCCTATGATGGGCTCAGAGATCTACAGTTAAAGCTGACACAGTGTCTGTTATGCATGAGGAGTGCTCCATCACCTCCTAGGAACTCCAGACTTCACCTGACCCTGCCTGGGAAGGTGATGGGATCCAACAGGAAGAGCTAACTAGCAGCATTAAGCAGGCATATCTAGGAAATATATGAGCATCACATCATTCAAAGTATGTAACAAAATTTGGTGTTGCCTAGGACTTTGGGTAAGGTTGTGTACAGGGATTTAACTGCCTCTATTTCCATTAATTTTATTAGAAGGATTGACATATAATAAAAATAGGAAAAATTTTTCATCAGGCTTGGGTTGTAATCCAAAGTAAAAAATAAATTTCAGGGCTTTCTAAATTATACCTTATTTTCATCCAGGGGGAAATAAACAAGTGAGCCTGCATCTCCAGGGTCATTGAGTAGGCTGATAAAGCACAGTCAATGAGAGAATTGGTTCACAAACAAACTCCAAAAATTAAATTTGACAACATCTTGGCTGATTGGGACTTGCAGATGCCAAGTGAAAGATGGGGTAACAATTGGGAATTGCTACCTTGAAGTTAGGTAGGAAGGAGGGAAAAGAGAAAAAAAAAAAAGCCACCACAGTCCCCAAGGAACACACAGCCACCTTCCTGGGGCTGGTATGTCCCTATGAGGGAGGTGAGAAGACCCTGATGGAGCTCCATTCCCCAGTCGCCATGTGAGACAAGGGAGGACAAGGCAGGACAAACCTCAGTCAGCTCTCCTCCTCTATTCCTTATGACCTGAATAGGTGGTACCTGAAAGCACTTGTGCTGAGTGACCCCAGCCTCGTGAGCTTGGAGAAAGTAGCCAATGCAGCCAACCTGGGCTCTTCCATGGTATAGTGAACAGCAACCCAGCAAAACGAGCTCTCACCTATCCAGTGCACACTACATCTCACAGACAAGAGGGAGACACACCAAAATCCCTCCCAGAAGTACAGTGCTGGTGAATTATAGAGGTAGGAAATTAAATGAGATGATCAGATCCCAGAGGTTGGGCTCTTTCTGACTATGGTATGTTGCCCCTTTCAGGGAGAACACTGGGCACTCCTACAAAAGGTGGCCAGGTTCACATGGAAGCCATGGCAGAAAGTTATCTCTGGTGTTACCTCACCAAAGAAAAAGAAGAATCTCAGGCAACATATGGATTTAATGGGACTCTGCAAGCCATAGCTCCCTCCACACTCTGTTCAAGCTACAGAATTGGTGGACTTTTCATCAATTAATAGAAAGAGACCTTCTTTCCCCCTTTGTACAGTCTGGGAGGATTTGGTCAGAGATCATCATGATTGTTAACAACTCACATCAGGTACTCTTTCACTGAAGGACCATACTGGCTAATTGCAGGATTTGGGTTCTAAGAGTGAGCTCACTTAGAGAAACCATACTTCTTTGGAAGACAGCACTGACAAAGTTTGGAATAGAAAGAAGCCGCTCCTGTGGCTGGTGTCTTAAACACACGAAGTAGCGATCACCAGAGAGAAGCATGTTCTTAGAGGGCCAGCCTCACCTGGCCAGAGCATGTGTTCTCTGATGACCACGGTGGACACTTGGGCGGCGGGGTGGGGAGGGGGGGTAGCGGAGGAGCTGGGGCATGTAGGTGCAAAGGCACAAAGTAGCTGGGGGCTGTAACCATGAGAATGAGACAAACCCATCTTGTATCCATTGCCCAAGGAAGGAACATGGGCACATGGAGAATGCAGAGTCCATGGCCTTCAGGCTCTCAAAAGCAAGGCACCCACACTCAGGCTATCTATGGGGTTAAGGGAGAGATCTGAACTGAAGCAGCCCTGAGTACAATACCAGCTCTACTGTTCATTGCATGAGTGACTGGGACAGGGGTGCTAGACTTATTTGTGTTGCCATCTCTTCTACATGGGGAGACTATTATTACTGATCTCCTGTGTTGGTATAGGAATCGAATGTTATAGGTATGTTAGTCTAGCAAGTGGCTGTCATTCACATGCAGACCCGTTCTTATCCTTGCCAACCCCAGTTTATTTTTCACACATCAGCACAATACTCAAAGTGAGCTTTTAAAATCATGGACAGGACTATGCAGTTCCCCCATTTCAATGCTTCCATGGATCATCATCCCCCTAAGAGCAAATCTGCAGGCCTCTCCTGGTCTACACAGCCTGCCCATGGCTGCTGTTCTAAACCCATCTTTGTCCCACCCCCTTTGCCTGTTGGGCTACAGCTCTACTGATGGAATCCCTGCTCTTAAGTATGCCCCAACACAAGGCCTTTGCACATGCTGTTCCCTCTTAACAATACTCTTCCTCAAATATTTACATGGCTCACCCCTTCATTTTATCAAAGTCTCTGCTCAAAGGCCAAGCTTTAGAACACTGTTCCCCAACCAATCTACAAAAATAACCAACTCTTTATGCTTTATCTGCTTGCCCAAGTTTTATCTCTTTCTTAGACATCATATACATTTATTTATTCATCTATTGTCTGTTTTCTGTAACACACCATGGGTTCCTTCCTCCATACCCCAATGTCTAGATCAGTGCTGGAAAACAGAGATAATCTATAAATGTGAGTTACCTTTGTCTTCATTTTCTCATTCCCCATCCTCTCTCATAAGTATAGAATTTCATTTCAGAAGATAGGAGAATAAGAATTGTGTTTTCATACCTGAAGGAGTCAAGCCGCCCATGCTAGGACAGGTACAACACCTTCACCCATGAAATCCACATCAAGATTTCGTGCTGTCTACTTCCTACTCCGCATCCTTGCCACATGGAGCTTCTGAGTCCTATGGTCATTCCCACTGTCACAAGGAGGCAGAACAAGATAGACCACTCCCAGAACTGCCTGCCCCATCTCTGGGTCTCCAGTTTCTGCTCCCAGTAAGTGCCCAAGTTAATCAGTAAGCTCTTCAGTCTATATGGTTAGTATTGTTATAGATACCTGGTAAGCTTTATGAACCTGTATGGCACTTGATACATAATAAATAATAAAATACTGTCAGATGATTACTGCATGACTGCTGCTATGATGAACATTTCAGGAAGAAGTCATAACCATGAGCAAATAGAAAAACAAACAAAGAAACAATCTGTTGGTGCTGCACCTAAAAATAAATCTAGGAACACAGAGATTCAACAGGAGTTGAAATATTTTGTTGACAAAGCCACGGGATAATGGATCTGTTTAAATGTGCCTTTTTTTTTCTTTGTACAGTTTCACTGTGGCATGCTTATGAACCTTTCTTCAGGCCTCAGTCACATGAGGGCAGAGGGGACCACTTGGGCCTAGAGAGAGGGCAGGTTTGGATCCCTCCCTGGTCATAGTTTGTGACTTGAAGGAATGACTCAGATGTATTCTGTCTGGAAAGCTGGTTTCATTCTAACTCCCAAAGGCCAGCAGTTGGGTGTTCAGAAATGGGCAGTAATGAGCGTTTGGTCCTTTAATAGACTCTCATCATTTTATATATTGTGGGCTCAAATTCCTTCTTTCTAATCTCTTGTACTTGTTAGAGGGACTTGAGGAAAGGCAGGCAGTATTTTGCAGTTTTTGTCACAGTAAAGGTATATTGCTGAATGTCTGAATGCCTAATAGCAGCAAAGCACAAGGTGCCAAAGATTGGATTCTATTAAAAAAACTGATGGATATACTGTAAGATCCCATTTACAGAATAACCTTGAAATGACAAAATTATAGTGATGGAGAACAGATCAGTGGTTGCCTGAGGTTAGGGTAGGGGGAAAGTGTGACCATTTAGAGGCAGCATGAAGGAGTTTCTTTGTAGTGATGGAAGAGTTCTATATTTTGACTGTGGTGATGTTAGCACAAATTTATAACTACACTGAAATTTCAAAGTACTATACACCACCACCAGCAGCAACACCAAAACCTGATGAAAACCAAATAAGGTTTGTAGTTTAATCAATAGTATTTTGCCACTGCCAACTTTCTGGTTTTGAAAATACACTATGGTATGTAAAATGCTATCACTCGGGAAAGCTGGGTGAATACTCAGAAATTGTATTGTTTTTGCAACTTCGGTGAGTCTAAAGTTAGCTTAAAATAAAAAATTAAAAAACCACAAAAACATTTGCAAAACCTGATGGCAAGTTTTAGTTCTGTTATGTGGAGTAACTCTGCTCTCATGTCACTCCCACTGCTATGACTTCAATACTTGGAGGAGGTATTTTAGGACTTTGAAAAGTAAATAGTAGCAGGTGTACTGGGAAGGAAGACCAGAATTCAAAATACCATCAAAATAGTGGTGAGTTTACCTGTGTTTTTTTTCATCCAAAGATCCCTTTGCCTGTATGTAACTCAAACTGAAACCTAGAGGTGGCCGTCAGATGACAGACACCTCCAGGGGTACCTGGGTGGTACTTGGTTAAGCGTCCAACTTGAGCTCAGGTTCTGATCTTGTGGTTTGTGAATTTGAGCCCTGTGTTGGCCTCTGTGCTGACAGCTCAGAGCCTGGAGCCCATTTTGGATTCTGTGTCTCTCTCTCTCTCTGTGCCTCCTCTGCTCATGCTCTGTCTCTCCTTTAAAAATAAATAAAACATTACAATAAATTTTAAAGAAAGAAGAAGTAGAAGAAGAGAGACACCTCCAGGAAGAGCCCTCTGGTCCTCACTCCAGGTGCTGGAAAGGGAAGTCTGAAATTATAAAGAGAATGAGAAAATTCCTGGAGTTTTGCTGTTGTTATTTTCTTTTGCTTGTTTTCTTTCTTTGATATCTCATACCCAGTTCCCAAGCAATCATATGGTAGAAGTAACAGAGGCCTCTCAAGTCAGTGGAGTTGGGATTTCAGGAGTGTAGCGTGAACCACCATTGCTTTTTTTCCCATGTCGTCTTTCCACTTGACCCCAGATAAAGGTGCAGTCTCAGAAGTACAGGGCAGAGGAGTGAAAATAAAGCCATAGAGCTTTGTCTGGAAGATTAAAAGGAGGAGGTCTGGGGTCCCCTTGGAATCTGTTAAAAACTGATGGATATATTGGATCTGGGAGACTGTGAAGAGGGAGAAGTTCAAGAAAACCACCCCACAAAGTGGTCTCATAACACCTGGGCTCACTTCATGTTACACACACATGGATCTGATTCAACTGGAGTATCAGAGAGATTTAAAGAACTGAGCTAACAAGTAGATCATTGTCCAGGTCCCAGACTGAGCACAGGGTGGCACATACCTGGGACTAATCTGAAGAGCACTGAAAGACATTGAACACTAAGCTGAGATTGGATGCACAGCCCACAGAAGGTAAGTTGAAACTTGTAATCTCTACCAAGCTGGGGCAATTGACTACCAAAAGAACAATACCAACATTTTCCATAGTATTTAAATAAGACCCAGAAATACATATAGAATATTCAAAATACCAAGAAACAATCCAAAATTACTTGCCTTACAAAACAAAAACAAAACGAAATAAAAACAATAGGAAATGCTCAACTTGCATGGGAAAGATAATTAACAAATGTCAATCTGATAGTGATATTTGAATTACCTGATAAAGACTAACAAAAGCAGCTATTATATGAATGATCCAATAAGCAATAGTAAACATTCAAAAAAGGGTAAAACAGAAAGATAGCAAAGAATTCAAATACATAAAGAAGAACCAAATAGAAATTTTAGAACTGAAAAACATAAAAGCCAAAATTAAAAACTCATTGGATGGGCTCAGTAGCAACAACAGAGAGGAAGCAGGTTGACAAAAAAAAAAAAAAAAAAAAATGAACAGAGTTCCAGAGACTATGTGACAGTAACAAGAGAGTTCACATTCATGTCATCAGAATCCTAAAAGTAGAGGAGAAAAAGTAGTGTTGAAAAAGTATTTGAAGAAGAAATAACTGAAAACATCCCAATGTTGGAAAAACACATAAATCTATAAATCAAAGTCAGTAAAACCTAAACAGGATAAATCGAAGGAAATCCATACTAAAACATATAATAATCAAAGTGCTGAAAATTAAGGCAAGGAAAAAATTATGAAAATATTAGAAGAAAACCATACGTTATCTTTAAAATAGCAGTGATTTCAAATGAGTGCATATTTCTCATCAGAAATCATGAAGGCCAGAAGACGTAGCACTTTTTTAAGAGTCAAACACAGTAGTGAGAAGGTGAGAGGGGAGAGTAGAACGAGGAGTTGGATCTGTAACTGAATGTGAACCATCAGTTGAGAGAACTTGTTATCTTCAGACCAGCCAAAAGCAGCACATTTGTTAAATGATGAAAGAAAAGTCCTATTTACCAAGAATTCTACCTACAGTAAAAATATCTTTAGAACTAATATAAAATATATTCCCACATGAAGGAAAATTAAAATGATTTGTTGTTTGAAGATTTGCTTAAAAAGAATTGCTGATGGGAGTTTTTCAGACAGAAGAGAAGTGATATCAGAAAGGAACTTGGAGTATCAGAAGTGAAGGAAGAACAAAAGACATAATAAATATCTTGGTCAATGTGATCAATTATTCTCCTCTTCTAAGGTTCTAAAAATATATTCAATTGTTGAAAATGAAAAAAATTTAACATTGTCTAATTAAGTTTTTAATATAAACTGTAGTATGTAAGACCACTATAATGTAAAAGAGGGAGAGTAAAAGTTCTACATAATGATAAATTTTATAAATTCCACTGGATGTGGTAAAATACTTTGGAGCCAATAAAAAATAAAGTATGCATTTGTAACTGTGAGAAGAGGCACTAAAAATCTGTATAAACGGATAAAGTCAAAATCAAAATACATAAATTAAAATATAATTTAAAAACATAAAATTCACCCAATGACAGCAAGAAAGGAAAAACAGAGGAATGAAAAATAAACAGTCAGAAAACAGACAAGAGAATAGTAGACCTAAATCTAAACTCAACAATCATGTTAAATGCAAATGGTCTAAATGCATTTGTCTCAATTAAATGAGAGAAGTTTTCAGAATGAATTTTATAATTTAAAAAAATGTTTTATTACTTATTTTTGAGAGAGAGAGACAGACAGAGTGTGAGCAGGGGAGGAGGAGAGAGAGAGAGGGAGACACAGAACCCAAGGCAGGTTCCAGGGAGATCATAACTTGAATCCAAGTCAGACACTTAATTTCACTAGAAATATAACAAAATAGGTAAAAGTATAGACAATTATGTCTCATGAAATCATTACTTGAAATAGAGCTGGAGTAGCTATATTAATATCAGACAAAGAAGATTTCAGAGTAGAGAAAATTACCAGAGATTATGAAGGTCATTGCATATTGATCAAAGATTCAATTCATGAAAGAGAAGTAACAATCCTACATGCATATGTACCCAAGAACAGAGCCGATATGCAAAAAGTGACAGAAATTAAAAGAGAAATGGGAACTTTCACAGTATTAATTGAGGAATTCAATGCACACCACTGAGTAGTAGAACTAGAAGTCAGACTGGTAGCAAGGATTTTGATGAATTAAACAAAACCATCAACCAGCTTGATCAAAATAACATTTAGAGAACACTACCCAACCATGAAGTACACATTCTTCTTATGTCCATATGGAACATTCAGCAAGATAGTCAATATTCGGTGTCATAAAACAAACTTCAATACATTTAAAATAATTAAATTCTACAACGTATATTTTCAGATCTTAATGAAAGCAAACTAGAAATCAGTAACAGATAGCTGTAAAATCTCCCAACACCTGGGAATCAAACGAAACACTTCTAAGTAACATGTAGGTCAAAGAGGAAGTCCCAAGATAAACTAAAAAAAAGTGAACATAGATAAAAATTAAAATACAAAGATATCAAGAATTTGAGGTATATTTAAATAGTGCCGAGGGTGAAATTCATAGCAACAAATGCTCTTATTAGAGAAGGAAAAAGTTCTCAAATCAATAATCCATGCCTCTAAATTAATAGCTGAGAGAAAGAAGAGTAAAATAAACTCAAAATGAGCATAAAGAAGGAAGTAATAAGGATAAGAATTAAATTCAATAAGATTGAGAACAAAAAAATTAAATATTTATGAAAGCAAAAGTTGATTCTTTGAAAGGTTAATAAAATTGATAAACCTCGGGGCGTCTGGGTGGCTTAGTCGGTTAAGCATCCAACTTTCGCTTAGGTCATGATCTCGCGGTTCGTGGGTTCGGGCCCCGCGTCGGGCTCTGTGCTGACTGCCAGCGCAGAGCCTGGAGCCTGTTTCAGAGTCTGTGACTCCCTCTCTCTCTGACCCTCCCTGCTCACGCTGTCTCTCTCTCTCTCCTAGAAATAAATAAAACATTTAAAAAAAAGTTGATAAACCTCTATCAAAACTGATAAAAAGGAAGACACAAGCTACCAATTGTAGAAATGAAAGAAGGCATTTTACTAAAAATGCCATAGATATTTAAAAGGATAACAAGTGAATATTCTGCCCAACTCTTTGCACTCTAGTTAATAATTTACCTGAGGGGTGCCTGGGTGGCTCAGTCAGTTAAGCATCCGGCTTTGGCTCAGGTCATGATCTCACAGTTCGTGGGTTTGAGCCCCGTGTGGAGCTCTGTGCTGACAGCTAGCTCAGAACCTGGAGCCTGTTTCAGATTCTGTGTCTCTCTCTCTTTCTCTGTCTGACACTCCCCTGCTCACACTTTCTCTCTCTCTCTCAGAAATAAGTAAGAAACACTAAGAAAACTTTTTAAAAAATAATAATTTACCTGAAATGGTTCAATACCTTGAAAACTGTAAACTACCCAACTCACAAAATATGAAATAGATAGCCTTATAAATATTAGAGAAATGTAATAAATATTAGAGAAATAATATGTGTAGTTTAAGAGTGTTCTGAAAAAGAAATCCTCAGGCCCAGATGGTTTTACAGGTGAATTATATGAAATATTTAAAGCAATAACACCAATTGTACACAATGTCTCTTAGATAATAGAACAAAAGGAAACATTTCCTAAACCATATTATGAAGTCCACATAACCTTGTACCAAAACAAGACAAAGACAATAGAAAAAAGGAAAACTACAGACCAATATCCTTTATTAAAAGATGAAAAAACTATCAACAAAATATTACCACATTACATGAAGTGATATAAGCATAATCATAATATGCTTATATTATGGGTGGGATTTTTCCTAAGAGAATAAGGCAGGTATTTTGAAAGCCATCAGTGTGATTCACCACATTCAAAGTGAAAAGAAGAAAAGACACATTAGCTGATCAATTGATAAAGGAAAATAATTTCAAGAAATTCAGTATTAATTCATGAAAAAATGTAGGAATAGAAGGGAACTGGATAAATTGAACTTTGCTAAAGTTAGAAACTTCTACTATAAGAAAAACACTGGTAAAAGAATGAAAAGCCAGGCCACAAACTGGGACCAAATAGTTGCCAGACACATATCCATTAAAAGGCTAAAGAACTCCCCAAATACATGAAGAGCTCCTATAATACATAAAGAACTCTTAGGGAGGAACCAAGATGGCAGAATAGCATGGAAGTCTTTTTTCCGTCTAGTGTTCATGAAATACAGCCAGATCAACACGAAACCATCCTGCACAGCTATAAAACTGATTTGAGGGTTAACACAACAATCTGCACAACCCAAACCACAGAATTCAGCAGGTACATGGCTGGGAGAGATGAACTGGGATGGAGAGAAGTCAAGGAGGGCAGGGAGCAGTTTTTGATTGCAGAGAGAGGACAGAGATGGGAGTGGGGGTAGACTATGAGAAAAGCACCCCCCACAAAAGCAGCTGGAGAGAAAGTGGAAAAATCCTCAGGGATGAACTAAAATAGGAAAAAGGAGAGGGTTTAAATTCCATTAAGACTCTATAAAAAGGGTGAGCATAGAGTCTGAAGCTCCGCAGCTCATATACCGGGTGGTGGTCTGGTGGGAAGAGTAAATCCCCAGGAGCAGGGTGGATCTGAGAGGTCTTGGGCCACAGATGATTTTCCATAATCCCAGAACCACTGCTGCTACACAATCATGTGAACTTCTGGGGTGGGCTGGCAACCAGCGGCAGTCTCTGGACATCGGCAGCAGCACAGTCCTGCGAATGTTCCTGGGTGTGATCGGCACCTAGCCATTGCTCAGTGAGACCCTCTCCTAGACGATCAGACTGGGCCAAAGCTGCAGTCACTCAAAAATGAGGGGTCGGGAAACACAGCTGCATCTGAGATAAAACTCAGGAGGGAGGTGCCATCTGGCAACCTGACTGCTTTGTCACAGAGGGTGTAAAAGCGGGGAGTGGAGGGAAACCATAGACAAAGGATGGGTGTGTGATTCCTGGTCCGGGAGAGCACAGAGTTCTGATACTAGAGACTGAGTAGCTGGGTGACGCCGTTTTCATACATACACACACACACCCGCACATGCACTTACACACCCACAGGGACCACCAAAATCCACCCCAGTAAGCTAAGCTGCGCCATCTAGTGGAGAACAGAGCATTTACCCTAAGCCCCACCTAACTGGGCCAACCTTGCCCTTCAGGAACACCACAAATCTCTCCACCTGCTTAGTTTACGGACGATAAAGTGCTTCACAGTTTGACTTCTAGGGGAAAACGATGTATTATCAATCATATTTCAGTCTGTTCAGTAGTCCATCTATTCAATTCTCTTTTTATTTTCACTTCTTTTCTTTTACTTGAATACAGAAAGAGAAAAAATGTGTTTTTATTTTCAATTTTTATTAAAAATGTTTTTCTTTATTTTTTCTACTAAATCTTCTACTTTTTTTGTGAAAATTTCCAATTTTATTTTACTTCCATCATTTCAAGTTCTTGTATTTCATCGTATTCATTTTCTCAAATTTTCAAACTTTTTTTTCATTAGTGAAATGCCTATTAAGTGAAAAAAAATTAGTCTGAGAGGGACACATATTGTGTGATTCCAGCCAAATGACGTTCTGAATTAGGCAAAACTGTAGACAAAAAAGATCAATGGTTACTAGGGACTGAGGGATGGATGAATAGGTAATGCACAGGAGATATTTAGGACAGTAAACCTGTATGTATGATGGATACTTGAAATTCGCATTGGTTAAAACCCATAGAACTTTACAACTCAAAAAAATGAATCCTAATGTAAACTATGAGGTCTCATTAATAATAATAATACTGCTTCATCAATTATAACAAATGTACCACATTAATACAAGATGTTGATAGCTGTGTATGGGGGATAGCATAGAGCGCTGGTAGATGGACACTCTGTACTGTATTAATTTCCTGCAAGGCTAAAAGTGCTCTAAAAATAAAGGCTATTAATCAATCTCCATCTTAGAAGACTCATGAGTCCCATGGAGATTTTTTCCTTCTTCCACAGTCAGATTAGATTTTCTGGCTGATCATTTTCTTTACTTCTTTGCCATTACTCTTGCCTCTTGCCTTTTTGCCAACCCCACCTAGCAAGCGTGCAACCATTCGACTACCTTACTTCTTAAACTCCGCACGGATGACACGGAACACTGTTGGAGAAAGCTCCCAAAGCAGATCCTTGGAATGGTGGTCACTGCCGCACCTCTGATTTCCAGGATGTGCCCAGCACTATTCATTGTCCCTTTTATATAATTCTCATATCTTCTCCCACAGTGGTGACTTTAAACCTTCTCCATTTTTCTTAAATGTCTGACCCTACCCCCCTGCTTTCCCTCAGCAGTTGGCATTCCACCACAAATGAAATAGAAGTCATCACATGAGAGGTATCACAGAATCCCATTATTGAGCTGACAAAGGTAGCCTCAACCCTTGTTTCTGTCTTTTAAAAGGTTGATTCCTCTCCTCAAAACCTCATCCTATTAATTACTCTTCATTCTGTTGTCATTTTATTATTTTCAAAGTATTTCTCTCTGCAAGACTTTTTCCAAAAGCATTTATATTTTATCAAAATTTTTTCCACTTGGAAAAAAAAATCCCTCTTCAAATAAACATTAGAGCTTTTATCCTATTCTCTCTTCTCCTTATTAATAGCTATCTACTGTCATTACCTCTGTTTCCTCACTTTCCATTCACTTCTCAATCCAATTCATCTGATTCCTTTCCATAAAAATTGTACTTACTACCAATGAGTAGTTTGATGCCAAATCTAATGGACATCTTTTCACCTTTATTTTCCTGGATATTTTCCCTTCTCAGCCCTTAAAGTCCTCTCTCCCCCGGTTTTTGTGGCTTGATGACACTCTTATTCCATGGCTCATTTGTATTTGTTTGCTTGCTTCATCACAGCCTTCATTGTCAGCTTTTATTGTCTTATTTTTACATAAACATGGGTCTTCATATGGTATGTATTGTCTTTAGACAACTTCTTTCACTTCTGTATATTCAATTAAGAATATTCATTTCTGTATATGTCTCTCTCCTGAATTTCAGTTTTATAATCTACCTTCTACCAGTCTCCTCTGTTCATATTTCCAAGAGTACCTCAAAATTAAAATATAAATCTGAATTCCTTACTCACTCTTATTCTCCAATAGCTCCTGTATTAATTGCCAATCAAATGATGCAATCTGGAACCCCAGTGGCCATTCCTAACACATTCCTCTCTCTAATTCTTCACACTCCATCAATTCATATGCCCCGTTGGTTGTACCACCTAAATATCTCTTGAATACTACATGCTTCTCTCCACCGTCAATCAAACCCAAGTCCCCCCACCATCATCATATGAGTTGTGAAACTAGTCCCCTAACTGGCCTCTTATCTTCAACTTTCTCCACCCCGCGATGTATTTTTTTCCCCACACAGCAACCAGAATTATCTCACTCAGCAAGGTTTTCTGATCGTATCACTTCTCTGATTAAAATACTTCAATAACCCCTCTTGTGTTTAAACTAAAATGTTATCTCCTTATCAGAGTTGACAATCTTTCACAGTGTGACCCATCAAAACTCTCCTGACAGCCCTCACCACTTCCCAGACACACTCTATTTTCCAGTGCATCCAAACGAGGTGCAGTGTTCAGAGCTCACTGTTCCATCTCATGCCCCCAGGACTTTGAGAATGGTGACCCCTCCAGCAGGCTCTTAAACTCATTTTTTTTTTTTTTTTACCACACTAGCATCTATGTATCCTTTATTACACAGTCCAGATACCACCTTCTCTAGACTTCTTTTCCTGGTATAAGTGCTGCCACAATATGCTGTATTTATTTCTATCAGCCCTTGTCACACGATGGTATAATGGTTGCTTATTTACCTGCTCTCACATGAGTGGAAGTTCTTGAGGGCAAATTTAAAATGCTGTGTCTTATTGATCTCTGTGTTCTTGGTGAGTCCAGTAGATAAATAAAAAGTGTTTAAATGAGTCAGGAAATTAGAAAGGAGAGAAGGAGGGAAAAGGGGAAGGGAGGGGGGGATGGTGGGAAGAAGAGAAGGAAGGAAGGGCAGAAGAGGGGGAGGGGTACCATCCAATCACAAGCACTCTAAACCTACAGCTAGGTAAAGTCGCATAAATACTAACAGATGCTTTGTTCCTGACATGGGATTATGGGTGATTCCCCCTATTGTTTTGAAACACTGTTTTTTAATGTTGTTACATTGCTTCTAAAATTAAAGCAAAACTAATTGTGTTCTGCAGATACCTGACAGGTACTCTTCCTTTGACAGAGACTGCTCTGTTTTCCTTCGAATGTGTTACCTTTTGCTCATGGCACACGCTTGCCTCCCTCTGTTAGCGTGGCCATGGGATCAGGTTCTGGCAAAGAGAATGTGAAGAGTACTGATATGTGCCACTTCAGAGCTTAGACCAAAAATAGCCTCCCGCAGTGAGCTCTGTTCTCTCTTTCTGTCTGGAAGGTGACTAAAGAGAACCTCAAGAACCTTAAAGGAGAAGAATTGGGATAAGAGAATCCCAGGTCCTTGAATGATGGCTTGAAAAGCTACCCACCTAGGGGCACCTGGGTGGCTCAGTCGGTTATGTCCGATTTCAGCTCAGGTCATGATCTCATGTTCGTGGGTTTGAGCCCCATGTCAGTCTCTGTGCTGACAGGTATCTCAGAGCCTGGAGCCTGTTTCAGATTCTGTTTCTCCCTCTCTCTCTGACCCTCCCCTGCTCATGCTGTCTCTCTCAGAAATAAATAAAACATTAAAAAATTAAAAAAAAAAAAAAAAAAAAGGAAAGCTACCCAACTAGAAACCCTTGATTGGACTTTAAATGGGAGAGACATTGGTTTCTATTACAGCAAATGATTGAGCCTTGAGAATTTATATGTATGGAAGTTGAGCTAAAGTGAAACACTTTGTGAACAGTTTAATATCGTTGCACCTAGAATCTGAGATCTCCTTGCTTCATAAATGGCTTGGTCTGAGGCATATGAGAAATAATCACCAAACATGATTCTTGCAGTTCTAGAATGATGAAATTCATAATTTTTAAAAAGATACCAAGAGGTTATTCTTTTTTATAATTCTTTTTCTAAATTTTTGTTCTTATTTTTAGAGAGCATGCAAGTAGGGGAGAGAGTCAGAGGGAGAGAGAGAATCCCAAGCAGGCTCCATGCTCAGCATGGAACCTCATGTTCCATGCTGTGGATCCCACAACACTGGGATCATGCCTGACGCGAGCTGAAATCAAGACTCGAGTGGGTCACTCAACCAAATGAGCCACCCGGGTGCCCCCAAGTTTATAAATTGGTTAAAAAATTCTATCATGGACTTTGAGGTAAAGCTGATGATTGAGATCTTACTGTGCATCCTCTTGACACTACCCATGATAGCCCTGAGGTGCAGAAAGGGGAAGGCATGACTGGGTTCAGTCTTGCTTTCAAGTCTCTCACTCACAGGTGAAAATGTCCTATTTGAGACAACTCCCCCGAGTATCCCAAAAAACACATGTGCCTTGGTGTTCTAAGTACAGTCCTCCCCCCCGCCCCACCTCAAACCTCTGAGGCATTCCTCCTAGAACTGCATCTGTAGTTGAGAAGCATCACTTTCCCAGATACAGGAGAACAGTTCTTTGATGAAGAATGAGCTGCACTTGCCTATTAGAATAATAGAACTTTTAGAGCAACCGGTCCTCGGCCCCCAAAATCTTTGTAACCATGGGTGGCAATGGACTTCCTAAATCAGATACAAAAAAAAAAAAAAAAAAAAAACAAATAATGAACTAATTTTACTACATCACACTTAAGAATTCCTGTTTGCTGGGGCGCCTGGGTGGCTTAGTCGGTTAAGCGTCCGACTTTCGCTTGGGTCATGATCTCGCGGTTAGTGGGTTCGAGCCCCGCGTCGGGCTCTGTGCTGACTGCCAGCTCAGAGCCTGGAGCCTGCTTCAGTCTGTGACTCCCTCTCTCTCTGACCCTCCCCTGCTCACGCTGTCTCTCTCTCTCTCTCTCTCTCCTAAAATAAATAAAACATGTATTAAAAAAAAAAAAAAAAGAATTCCTGTTTGCCAAAGGATGCTGTCGCTTTTGTTTATCAGTGATGGACTAAACAATATGGGAAGATAGAATCCCGCACCACTTCTGGCAGAAGTATAAGAAGAGATGCCATTTGGAACTCTGATGCAGAGCTTTCTGGGAATACCTAGTGACATTACATATATGTGCATTCTATGATCCAGCGATGCACAAAGCAAACCCCTGCACAGGTCTACAGGCATGAAGGTGAAAGGGATTTATCTGTTCTTCACAGGAAGAATAAAAGTAAAACGTGAGGGATGGATACAAGTATGCAGGGCAGCACTTAGAAACATTAAGGAAGTTCTGCATACAGCCACACAGGTAATACTAAAAATGAAACAGAACAAATCCTGAGGGAATAGAGTATAAAACAAAGCAGTGTGTGTATGTATGTATAATACATACATATATATGTATGTTTGATGTAAATTTAAATATCTAGGAAACAACATAAAATATATTTTTTTTTATCAAGAAAGTTTTGGGCAAACAAGTGTATACACAATGTAACAAAAACCCATATACCTGCCATCAGTTTAAGGAATAAAGCATTGCTGATAAAACTCAACCCCCACATGTAGTTGGAAATTAAATTTCTAAGAGCATATTCCTCTCTCTTGACCAGAGTTTAAATCTAGTCTGACCTTGCTGACCATTTCTGTTCGTGTTTTTATACTTTTACTAAATGTGTTTTTGTGCAGAAGCAACATGTTGTATTACTTTCCATGTTTAAAACTTTATTTTAAAAAAGATCATATTATATATATCCTTTTTAAAACTACCTTGATTTATTCAACATATTTTAATTAAAATTTTTTTAATGTTTATTTATTTTAGAGAGAGAGAGGGAGAGAGAGAGAGAAAGAGAGAGAGAACGCTAGCAGGGGAGGGGCAGAGAGAGAGAGGGAGACATAGAATCCGAAGCAGGCTTCAGGCTCCAGCTGTCAGCACAGAGCTGGACACAGGGCTCAAACCCATGAAGTGTGTGATCATGACCTGAACTGAAGTCAGCTGCTTAACTGACTGAGCAATCCAGGCACCCCTATATATTTATTTTTATTTTTTTTAAGTTTATTCATTTATTTTGAGAGAGAGAAAATGCTTGAGTCAGGGAGGGGCAGAAAGAGGGAGACAAAGAATCCCAAGCAGACTCCACGCTGCTGGCACAGATCCCTTATGTGGGGCTCGAACTCACGAACCATGAGATCGTGATCTGAGCTGAGGTCAGAAGCTTAACCAACTGAGCCACCCAGGTGCCCCAACAATATATTAATTTTTTTCTGTTGTTACTGCTCCATCAAGTATATTCATTTTGATTATAGATGTGTATGAATGCACATATATTATTTTTGCTTGTCTTATTGGTGGCCAGATTGTTTCAATATTCTTGACATTACAAATAATGTTCAAATGAGCATTTCTGAACATATGAGCTCACCTATGGCATAAAACCACAAATGGAATTCCTGTGTCATTGCTGTTCATATTTCCCTAGATATTGCTAGTGATTATCCAGGGTGGTAATACCAATTTACATTGTCATCAGCACCGCACAAATGTACCTGTTCCTCTACATCCCTCCCAACATACAATACATTCGGGGATTGTTGGTCGATGCTTTAAAATTTTATTTATCTGATGAATATGAAAAGTCATCTGAGGTTGAAAATCTTATTTTTATTTACTTTTTGGGATTTGCCTTTTCTGATCTTTTGTCTATTTTTCCATTTTCTTGTGTTTTCTTATCGGCTTACAGTAACTTTTACATATAGTGAATATTAATCCTTTGTCAGTTTTATATATTGTAAATAGCTTTCTTCATCCGTGGTTTATCTTTTCATTTTGTTTATGTTTTTGATACAAAACCTTTCTTTCATAGTCAAACTAATCCACATTTTGCTCGTTGTTAATATTTTTCTTGGTGGATTCAGGGGTGCCTGAGTGGCTCAGTTGGTTAAGCATCAGACTTTGTGTCAGGCCATGATCTCATGGTTCATGGGTTCGAGCCCTGCATTGGACTCTGTGCTGACAGCTCAGAGGCTGGAGCCTGCTTCAGATTCTGTGTCTCATTCTCTCCCTGCCCTTCCCCCACTCATGCTCTGTCTCTGTCTCTTAAAAATAAATAAACATTAAAAAACAAAAACAAAAACAACTACACTCTTTTATTCTAAGGTCATAAGGATATTTTGCTATCTTTTTTTGCTAAATATTTTTTTTGAGTTTTACTTTTCACATTTAGATCTTTAACTGCCTAGAACTGATTTGCTTTTAATAGTATGAAGATGGGATACAATATTTTTTTCACATCAACTATTGCTCCAGAAACATTTACTGAATTATCCCATCTTTCCCAATGAATTTGCAATGTTAATTCTATCACATATCAATTTTCCATTCACTCAGCATGTTTTTATTATCTACCATGTATTTGAGAATGTCTATATATTTGTATAAAATAATTATGCCTGAGTGTCATTCTCGGTTTCTATTCTATTCCCTTATTTAAGTTAACATCTCTCTTCCTAAAAATCTCAAAACTTTAAAGGTCTCTTTTAATGATTATAATATTCATTGAATCATAATAACTATCAGAGAAGATCCCTTTCTCTTATTAATCTTTTTCAAATTATTTGATTATTCTTGGCCTTTTGATTATATGTGTGTGTGTATATGTATATATATTATATATATACATATATACATGTATATATATATACACACACACATATTTATATAAATATATTTGGTATATTAATCTATTTGTAATATATATTTATTTACACATATATTTATATAAATATATAAGTACATTTGGTATATTAATCTATTTATAATGTATACAGTTATTATAATATATTTACTTATAATATTATAATGTATTAAAATTATATAATACATTTTAAACTTATGAAACATATAAATCATAAAATATTTACATATTATATATGTGAATCACATTGTTAATTTCTGTGACAAATCTGTATCTTCATTTAGATTCTCTAAAAGCAGAGCCTGAGAGAGAGGTTCTTGTGAAAATCCTTCTCTTAAGAAGAGAATGAAGAGAGCAAATAGGGCAGGAGACCAGTCTCCCATGCAGGTAAGGGCGATTCCCCAGATAAGAGGCAACTGGGAATGCTAATAGTGAGCATTCATGGCAGTCAGGGGATGCAACAGCCTACCAACACTATCTACTAAAATCTGTTCATTTTTAAGCATGGATATATACTCCCCACCATGTAAATTTTATACATTATGGTAACTATTCCGGGAAAAAGAAATGGAGTTAGGGATGGGTGAAATAAAAGCTCAAGGGGCACATTATAAAATGAATTAAGCCAATCGAAAAGATTGCAGACAGTATAACTTCAAATATATGACATTCTGGAAAATGCAAAATGGAGGCAACTGTGGAGGCAGAGAACATATTTTTAGGGCAGTGAAAATATTTTCTATGATTCTATAATGGTGGATCCATGTCATACATTTGTGTAAACTCATAGAATATACAACATCAAGAGTGAACCGTAATGTCAGCAATGGACTTTGGGTGACCATGATGTCTCAGTGTAGGGTTATCAATTGTAACAAATGATCCACTCTGGTGGGGGGTGTTGATAATGAGGAAGTCTATAGGCAAGGGGCTATATGGGAGATCTCTGTGCCTTCCTCTTAATTTTGCTGTGATCCTAAAACTGCTCTAAAATTTTTAAGAAAAAAAGAGGGAGATTTTATACTGGGCCATTGAATGGTAGCGTTCTAATGATGCACATCTCTGAGTCTGAGACACAATAAAAGATTAAAATGAATAAATACACAGTAAGCAATAACTACACAATCCCTTCCCCAACCATACAGTTACACTTTATAAGCGCTGACTTTCCGAAACTGAGGAAGCCTTGTGAACAGCCATTGTCTACAATTTAGGTGATTTTTCCTAAGCTTTTGTAACTCTGTACTAATGAATCTGTGTTCAGCCACCGTTCAGTTGTAGCTTTTAATTGCAAACTTTAGAACACTCTAAATTAGGGGTGAGTGAAGCCAAATTCACTAAAACCCAATACATGTTGATGGGCTTAAGTTTTTCCCCAGTGTGGACTTATATTAAACCTTCAATCCCACATATATTTGCATTATGGAGAGTGTAATTCTTAGGTTCTGATTTATTTATGCTTAAATCCACAGACACATCCTTTGCTAAGACTTGTTTGATATCCAAGATGTCTTGGGAGTGGTATTTTTCTACGTTGGCTGTTTTACCAACAGACTACAATGCATGTTACACAATTCATCCATTTTGTCTTGATTCTTGATCATCCAAATGCATGCTTTCATTTCTATCATGTCACTATTGACATTAACACTCCCCTCGTTTGAAACATGCAAAGCAATCATACTTGTCTAACATTTATAAAGGTAGTCTAGAATCAGAAGTCCAGCAATATGGTGAAAGAATGAGCAGAAACCTCTTACCCCAGTGAAGTATCTATTCCGCAGTTTAAAAGAAAAGAAACCCCAGGAACAATGAGCAAAATTAAGTGGAATTAATAATAAGCCCTTCAGATGTCACTGCAGAAGTCTGCAGTAAAAGTGTGACAGATTGAGGCCTCAGAAGGAAGATTTGGCATTTCAGTGCTGTCTTAGAAACAGAATACTTGGCTTTGGGCTCCACTGAGTCAAGGAGGGCAAATGAGGTCTATTTCAGAACCACACTCAAGGAAGGGTTGTACATGAATGACAGGACAAAGAGAAGAGCTGCATCCTTCTCTATGACACTGAGAAATGAGAAGGGAGCATGCTCTTGTCTAGGATTTTGAGTGGGTAACACTGTCTCTCTATCTCTAAACACATGATAATTCAAAGATGAGAAAAACAAAAGTAAAATCGAGTTCCAAACTATTGAAACTCTTTGGCAAAAGCAAATCCAAAGCAATTCATAGTAAGTGCTATACAAATTAGAGCGTATAAGGTGTCTGCAGACAAAAAAGTCTCTGCTGAAGATGTGGTTGCAAAAAATAAGAAAATGACCCACAATGAGGGAGAATCAGAGACAGCAAAAAGCAAATTAAACCCCAAAAGAAAGCCCAAAAAATATATGAAGATTATCAATACGATAAGAAAGAAAAGAAATAGAGAACAAAAATATAACAGAAAGGATTGACAAAAACAAACTTTGGTTCTTTAGAAAGAGTAAAAAATGATGAAAAACGTTTTTAATGTAGGATCCCTGACTGGCTCAGTCAGTAGAGCTTCTTTGTCTCAGGTTGTGAATTCAAGCCCCTTGTTGGGCATGGAGGCTATTTTTTTTTAAAGTTTCTTTTTTAATACTAATGAAAAGAAAAAAGAAAGGAAAAGTTCCCAAAATCAGAATATTGCAATTAAAAATCGAAGTTTTTATGATCAACTTTTTGACAATAAAATTCATAATTTAGATGAAATGAACATATTCGTAGAAAAAATAATAATTTACTAAAATTGACATAAGAACAAAGAGAAAATGTAAACAGTCCTTTCTCTGTTAAGGAAATTATATCCTTAAAAAAATGAACTCACAAACAAAAGGGCAGTCCCGTAGTACTTCTCAGGGTAAACTTGCTAAACTTGTGATTGTAGAATAATACCAAGCTTATAGAAATCTTCCCACAGAATGGAACGAGAGGGAGCATTCACCATATTATTTTATAAAAACATAACTAACTTGGCTTTAAAACAAAATGGAGGCATTATATGAAAGTAAAACTAATGGCCAATCCTACGTATAAATGATAATCCAAAAGTTAATATTTTCAAAACTATTCAGTAATACATAAAAATAATAACATTTTATGTCCAATTTAAGTTTATCTCAGGACTACAAGGTTGGTTTGACTTTAAAAAATCGATATAATATGACACATTAACAAAACAAAGGTGAAGAATACTATCTCCAAAGATGAGTAGGTATCATTTGATACAACTCAACCTCTATTGATGACACAAATTACAAATTCCCAGCAGGTCGCCTGGGTGGCTCATTTGGTTGAGAGTCTGACTCTTGATTTCGGCTCAGGTCATGATCCCAGAGTCTTGATATTGATCTCTGCATCAGGCTCTGTGGTGAGTGTGGAGCCTGCTTGAGATTCTCTCTCTCCCTCTCTCTCTCTCTCTCTGACCCTCTCCCCTGCTCACTCAATCTCTAAAAACTATATATAACTGTATATATATATAAACTACTAGCAAACCCAGGATATAAACATGTGCTTCAATCCTCAAAAACAACTTAGGACATTTAGCAACTAACAGATTTGTTCTTATTCTTTCTATTCAACACTGTTAAGGCAAGGAAAAGAAAGCAAATGTGTAAGGATCAGAAAGGAAGAATTAAAACCACAAAGATATTGGGGCGCTTGGGTGGCTTAGTCGTTTAAGCGTCTGACTTTCGCTTAAGTCATGATCTCGCGATTCATGGGTTGGAGCCCCGCAAAGATAGTTGAAAGCTTGTGTGTCTCATCCATCTCTCTCTTCCCTTTGGCGGTGTCTGTGGAAGTTGTGTATTGAAATTGTGGAGCTTCAAGACGGAATCCCTAGGCTGCTGCACAGAAGAGAGCCACTGGGGAAAGTGCCTAACCCATATTGATCTTCGTAAGGGTGAGAAAACCTCTGTTGTGGAAAGTTACTGAGATTTAGGGTCACTTGTTACAACAGTTGAGCTGATCCTATGATGAGTAATTTAAGGAGTTTTCCAAGCATGTATGGTGACATTTCTGAATGAGAGAAGGGCAGGTGAAAATTCATGGAGGCATTTCCTAAAGGCAAGGGAGCTGGTTTATCTTCCTAGGAATTCTTTTCCATCTTCTCCTGGAAGAAATAACAACTCTGGGGGCACCCGGGTGGCTTAGTCGGTTGAGCGTCCGACTTTCGCTTAGGTCATGATCTCGAGGTTCATGGGTTTGAGCCCCGCGTCGGGCTCTGTGCTGACTGCCAGCTCAGAGCCTGGAGCCTGTTTCAGTCTGTGACTCCCTCTCTCTCTGACCCTCCCCTGCTCCCGCTGTCTCCTCTCTCTCTCCTAGAAATAAATAAAACATTAAAAAAAACACAAAGAGATTTAGACAATTTGTAATTTACAAATGCAATATCTAATAGCAAACATCAATGAATAGAGCAGCAAAATAAACTTCATGATATTCATACAATGGAATAGTGTGCAGCTATTAAAATGAACGAACTAAGGCTTTTCATGAAATAAATAATTACTGGCTCTTAAAAATACATTGTTGAATAAATAAGTCAGACACCAAAGAATGCCTGTATGCTTTCACCTATAAAATTTCAAAGCAGGCAGGATTAATCAGTGATGGTAAAAAGCCTGGATATTTGCGTATTTGACACAAAGAAGAGTGTAATAATTGAGAAGGGACATGAGGGATAGTTATGGGTTTTGACTAATCTTTTATTTCTTGAAAAATATAGATATCACATGAATGTGTTAATTTAAAATTATTCAGTAGGCTATATTCTTACCTTTCTTTAAGCTTTTCTATATTATAGTCAACTTTAATTTTTTTGTTTCCAATCCAACAAAGTAAAACAAAAACAATTTTAAGATTGGCACTTTTGTATAAGAAAATATGGGAAATTATTATCTACCATCATTATCTATACACACACACACACACACACATTTGAAAATAGACACACTGAAGAAACAAACAAGAAGCAAAGCACAGTCGTTATTTTTAAAAGGAGAAAAGAAAAATTAAAATAAAAATTCTCACATTACACTTTTTATACACTTTTGGTTTTGAACCAAGTGAATGTTTTACATATTCAAAAATAGACTTTAAAAAGTGATACCTAAAATGAAAAATCAACTGAAACAGACTTTCTCCTCCTGTTAGTATTTAGAAAGTTGCAAGAATCCATTGTTTTTACACTATCAACCAAAACAAGTTGGTTATGCAAGAAAATTATAGTTAAAAAAAAAAACATCAGAAACTTGAGAACACAAATGCACTAAATTCCAGAAAAGGATAAACACATTATAGGATAAAAGAAACTGATGGCTCATGGAGAATTGTGAAGGAGGAAATTTTTATTATGGATGAGGTTTAGGAGAATATATGAAAACTTTCAATGCACTTGCCATGGCCGTGAGTGGGCTTGTATGATAGTTTGAAATTCTGGGCCACCTTAGCCACCATCTCACCCACTCACTCTCTGGTATGGATCTTCACTGGATGCTCAAGGGTAGCATGTGAAAAGTTGGACACAAGAAAAGAGTTGGGAGAGATTGCAGTGAGGTGCATGGGCCCTTCCCCAAGTACAAGGCAAATATCCTCCAAGAGCAGAGGCAGGAAGGAAATGAAGAGAAATTAAATGATCAAGACCAGCCAGGCTTTCAAATGAAAGGCTGAAGGCAGAGTAGGAGAGCTAAGAGAAACTATAGTTGGCTATTTTTACATTCCTCTCTGAGTAATTGATAGAGTAAGTATACCAAAATTGGTAAAAGACAAGATGTGGAAAATTCTATCATGTAACTTGACCTGATTGGCATTTATAGAACATACCACCTCACGACTGCAGATACTCATTATTTTCCGTTGCATATGGAACAGTCACCAAGACAGACCAATATTCTAGGTCATCAAACAAGTTTCAATCAATGTAAAAGAGTGGAATCACGCACAATGTATTCTCTGACCAAAACCCTTTTAAATTAGAAATAAACAGCATTAAGAGATTCAGAAAATCCCCAAATATGTGGCAATTTAGCAACACCACTTTAAATAACTCATGAGTCAAACAAGTTATCAAAAGAAAATTGAAAAGTATTTCAAACTGAGTGATAATGAAAACTTGACATTCCTAAATGTGTAGGTTATAGCTAACGAGGTGCTTAGAGAAAACGAAATTGCTTTAAATGACTATAGCAGACAAGAAAAAAGGGTTGAAACTAATTACTTTAGCTTCACCTTAAGAAGCTAGGGGGGGAAAAAGCAAGTTACACCAAAAGTAAGTAGAAGGTAAAAATAAATCCTGGAAGTCAGTAAAATAGAAAAATGATAAATACAAAAATCAATAACTCAGTGCTTCAAAAGTAGTAATAAAATTAGTAAAAAACCTAGCAGGAATGATTAAGATAAAGAGACAAAACCCAAACTGCTAAAATCAGGGACAAAAGAGGGGATAATATCCTTATAGGCCTATAAATATTAAAATGATAATAAAGGAATGGTGTGAAAAGCTTTATGGTAATAAATTCTTTACCATTGTTTAAATGAACAGATCTTTGAAAAGTAAAACTTCCCAAGATTAAAACAAGTTGAAATAGAAAATCCAGAAATCTAGAAATCTCAGAATCTATTACAAAATTAAAAATTTTAACTTAATAATTTTTAACTTTTTAATAATAATAAAAAAATCTTCCACAAAGAAACACCTGGGCCCAGATGTCTTCATAACAAATCACTGAAACATTAAGAAAGAAAATGCAAATTCTACATAAACTTTTTCAAAATACAAAGGGCAATTCCTTACACATTTTATAAAGCTGTCATAATACTGATACCAATACCAGACAAAGACATTAAAAGAAAAACATTACAGATCAATATCCTTCATGAACAGGGACACAAAATACTTAATAAATAAAATATTAGTAAATCTTTCCCAGCAGTCTTTAAAAAGGATAATAAATCATCAAGTGCAATTTATCTCAGGAGTGCAAGGTTTTTTTAACATTTGAAAATCAAGCAATGCAATTCACCACATTAACAGAATGAAAGAGAAAAAAATAATTATTTCAGTAAATACAGAAAAGCATTTGATTGAATTTACCACCTCTTCATGATAATAACTCTCAGGAAACCAAGAACAGAAGAGAAATTTCTCATTCTGATAAAGTACATTTATGCTACAAAAACAAAAAAAAAAATCCCCACTGTAGTTAACTTCGTGCTTAATTGTGAAATATTGAATGATTTTCCACCAAGATAAGAAAGAAGACAAAAATATCTGCTCTCCTAATTTGTATTTAACATTTTACTGGAAGTCTATAGTAGTGAAAATAGAGGTAAGGGGGGGAGGTGCTGGGGAGAAGGAGAAAAGGAAAATAAATATTGGAAAAGAAAAAGTATACTTCTTATTTGCAGAAAAATGATTTGCACAATTCTCTATGGGTTCTACTAAACACTATGAGAAGTAAAAATTAAATTTAGTGTGGTCACAGATGTCAACGTCAATATACAATAACCAACTATAATTCTAATTCTAGCAAGTAAGAATGGACAAATAAAATATATACGGGGTGCCTGGGTGGCTTAGTCGGTTAAGCGTCCGACTTTTGCTTAGGCCATGATCTCGCAGTTCGTGGGTTCGAGCCCCGCGTCGGGCTCTGTGCTGACTGCCAGCTCAGAGCCTGGAGCCTATTTCAGAGTCTGTGTCTCCCNACTGCCAGCTCAGAGCCTGGAGCCTATTTCAGAGTCTGTGTCTCCCTCTCTCTGACCCTACCCTGCTCACGCTGTCTCTCTCTCTCTCTCTCTCTCTCTCCTATAAAAAAAAAAAAAAGAATGGACAAATTAAATACATAAAACAATAATGCCACAAACAGTGCCATATACATATTTAGGAAAAAAATAAAATATGCAAATTTCCCATACTAAATAATATGCTTATTGCATAATGCAAGTTTCCTATCCTAAAGACTAAAATATTACAGAAAAAATTAAAGAAAACAGTTAAAAAAAAAGAGAGGTATCTATCATGTTCATATTTTAGAAAATACAACATGGTTAAGATGTCAATTCCTTCCAAATGATCTAGATTCAATGCAATCTCAGTCAAAATCATGTCAGGCTTTTATTTCTTACTTACTTCAGAAATTGGTAATATGATTCTAAAATCACTATGAGAAACAAAGGACCTATAATGACTGAAACAACTTTGACAAAGAATAACAAAATTGGAGGACTTTCAATACTTAATTTGAAAACTAAAAAAATCAGGGGAATGTATTCTTGTGATGAAGACAGACAAATAGGTCAACAGAGAGACCAGAAATGGAGCCAATAAATCAACTGATTTTTTATAAAGTCACTGTATTAGGTATCTGTTGTATTGTAAATTACCGTAAAACTTAGTAGCTCAAAGTGACAAACATTTACTGTCTCACAATTTTTGTGGGTTGAGGATTTCAGCACTGCTAAGCTGGGTCTACTGGCTCAGAATCTCTTTCTGGACTGCCATCAAGGTACAGTTGGAGCCTTAGTCATCTCCAAATGCTCTTGGGAAAGGATAGGATTCAAGCTCACTCATGTCCTTGAGAGCGAAATTCAGTTTTTGGCAGGTTGTTGGCCTGAAGACCTCAGTTCTTTGTTAGCCAGTTCCTTCCCACAGGGGCCTCTCCAATGGGGAGCTCATAACACTACAATTTGCTTCATCAGAGGAGGAGAGGGGTCTGGGAGGGAGTGAGGGATTAATGATGTGCAATACTTCTGCATGGCACTAATTCTGTCATTGTTGTGATGTTTCTGTTCCATTACTTGACTTTTAAAATTAAGTTGTTACTTCTTTTTCTGTATACTGGTTGCAAGTCTTTTGTCAGCTCTATGTGCTGTAAATATATTTTCCATCTTTGGCTTGCCTATGCATTTTATTAAGAATGCCTTTGATCAAAATTCTGATGAAATATGATTTATCCATGTAGTTTTCTTTTATGGACCTTGCTATCTATACTTTTTCTAAGAAATGTTTGTCTACATCCACATCACAAAGATATTCTCTTATGTTTTCTACTAAATGTTTTATTTAACTTTTACATGTATATCACTGATTCTTTTTGAGTTAAGTTTTCTGAAGTTAAGAGTTGATGTTAATTTGCTTTTCCTTTATGGATATTCTCTCAGCGGTGTTCTCATAACATTTGTTGAAAAGATTTTTTTTTGAAAAGATTTTTTTTCCTCCATTCATTTGATTCTGTGCCAATACTGCATGAGATCACTTATATGTGGAATCTTTAACAAAAAATTAAACTCATAGAAACAGTGAGTAGAAAAGTGGTTGCCAGGCAGGCATTATGGGTGCAGGGAAATAGGGACAGGTTGATAAAAAGGTTAATAAAATCTTTCAATTATAAGAAGAATAAGGTCTGAGGATTTAATACATAACATGGTGACCATATTGATAATACTATATCGTATAATTGAAATTTACTAAGAGAATAGAACTTAAATGCTCTAAGCAATGGTAACTATGTGAGGTAATAGATGTGTTAATCAGCTTGATGAGAGGAAACCTTTCACAATGTATACATACATCAAATCATCACTTTGTACACTTTAAATATCTTACAATTCTGTCAATTATACATCAATAAAAATAATTTAAAAAAGAAAACATCACCTCTAAAGAAATTAATAGTGTGGGTCTATTTCTGGGCTCTCTTTTCTCTTGTATTAGTATGTATACCCATATACCAAAAACTACACTATCTTATTAATGTAGCTTCATATTAAGTCTTGAAGTCATAAACTTTAAGTCTTTTATATTTGTCTTTATTTTTCAAGGCTGTTGTGGCAGTAGGGCCAGTTTGTAAATTTTTACAAAACACTAATTGAGATTTTGATTAAAATTACCATAAACCTACAGATCAATTTGGGAAAACTGACATGATAAAATATGGGGACTTCCAATTCATAAACATGGTATATCTTGTCTTTTAGGTCTTCTTCTTCCCTTTGCAATGTATCAAACTTTTTATTGAATGTCTTTTGTTATACCTATTCCTAAATATTTTGTTACCTCTATCCTGTTTTTAAATAAATTACCTTTTATCTTTATTCCATATTCCATTTTCTAATCATTTGTTGCTACTCTATGGAAATATATATATTTTGTGTATTGCTCAGGTATCTTGCAATCTTACTAAATTTACTTACTATCCAAGTTGAGGTTTTTATAGATTCCTCAGATTTATGTAAATATTATGCTGTCTTTGAACAAAGACAGTTCTACTTCTCTATTTTATTTTACTAATTTCTTATGCATTTACTTCTTGTCTTATTGCACTGGTTGGGACCTCCAATACAATGGTAAATAGAAATGGTAAGACGAGACACTTCTGCCTTGATCTGAATCACAGCTGACAATGTTTAATACTTTATCATTGAGTATATTGCTAGGTATAGTTTTTCATATGACCTTTTTCAGATGGAAGAATTTTCTTTTTGATTCATAGCTTTCTGTATGTTTTCAACATGAGTAGGTTTTAAATTCGATCAAATTATTTTTAGGCGTCATTAATGACAATCATGATTTTTCACCTTTGTTCTGAAAATCTAGTAAATTACATTGATTTTCAAATGTAAAATAACTTAATTCCTGGAATATACCCTATTTCATTATAATCTACTATAATTTTTCATATACTCCAGATTCAATTTGCATATATTAGGCTAAGGATGTGTTTCTATATCTATTGACCTGTAATCTATTTTTTGTTGTTGGTAATATCTTTGTAAGATTTTGCTATCTGTATTATGTTTTCTTTGTAAAATAAGTTGAGAAAATTTCTCTCCTTTTTTCTAAAAGAGTTTGTGTAAGATTGTCATTACTTCCTCCTTAAGGGTTTGATAGAATTCACAAGTGAATGTAAAATCATATTTGGACATTACCAAAATTCTGTTTTTGTTTGTTTTTGCTTAAGATCTTTTACTAAATAGACAACCATTCAGAATTTCTAACTCCTTTTGTCAGTTTTTTTTTTTTTTTTCCTTTTGTCAGTTTTAAGATATGATTTTAAGAGAGTGCCTGGGTGGCTCAGTTGGTTAAGCGTTTGACTGCAACTCAGGTCATGACCTCACGGTTTGTGGGTTTGAGCCCTGCTTGGGGCTCTGTGCTGATTGACTGCTCAGAGCCTGGAGACTGCTTTGGGTTCTGTGTCTTTCTTTCTGCCCCTCCCCCACTTGCACGCACACACACGCTCTCTCACATACACACAAATAAAATAAAACATTTAAAAACTGTGCTTTCAAGAAATTGGTCCATATAGGTGGTAAAATTTATTGGTATAAAACTATTAGTAATAGGTTTTTTAAAATTTTTTAGTAACTAGAATCTGTAGCAATGGTCCCTTTTATAGTCTTGATATAGTTACTTGTTTTTCCTCTCTTCTTGATCAGTCTTGCTCAGGGATTACATATTCATTAAAAAATTTTAAAGAAAATGTTTACATTTGTTAATTTTCTTTTTTATTTGTCTGTTTACCCTCACTGCTTTCTTCTCATTATTTTTGTTATTATTTTATTTATTATTATTATTTTATGATGCTGAATTTTTCTTATGAGTTGATACTTTCATTGTTGTGAAATATTCCTCTTTCTCTCTAGTAAATCTCCATGACTTGAAATCTGTTTGTTCTACTATGAATATCACCACTGAAATTTTCTTTTAACTACTGGTTTTATGGCATTGTGTTTTTCAATTTCTACTCAATTATTTAAGTATATTTAAATTTTATCTTTTATAGATAGTATATAGCTAACCCCTGTTGTCATTTTTAAAAAATCTAACCTGATAGCCTGTGTCTTTTTTTTTTTTTTTTTTTTAGCCTGTGTCTTTTAATTGAAGGGTTTCATCCTTTTTTATTTAATGTAGTTATCGACATGCTGGATTTAGGTATATTATTTTATTTGTTTTCAACTCAGGTATTTTTTGTTTTTCTGTTATTCTTTTCCTATCTTTTTTTGTCTAAAATTTTTTAATATTTGATTTCTCTGTTATATTTTCAGCTATAGATTTTTATATTACATTTAGTACTTGTTCTAGAAATTACTGCAATAATCTTAATTTAAAAGTTAATATTGTATAACCTTGCCTTGCCATAAATAGAAGAAACTTTCCATAGTAATAGATTTATTTTTATTGTCCTTTGCACTTTTATTATCATATATATATAATATAATACTATATTGTACACCTACACCTATATGATTGGTAAATAACTGGACAGAGATAACTGTCACTACATGAATTTCTTCATCCCCAGTAATATTTTACCCAAAAGATTTTGTAGCCATTTGCTAATATTTGCTTTAATAAGTTTTTATATTAGGGGTTGCAAATTGGCAATTTTCAAATTCTGTATTGATTAGCTGTCACTTCTCCTCACCTTAGAAACTACTCTACAGTAACTAAAAGCTAATGAATAAAAAATAGAAAATTATCATTTCAAAGATAAATATTTGCAGGCCAGATGTTCTTTTTGAATGTCCTGTATAATGTGGGAGTGATGAACATAAAGGCCAGTCTGGCTGGAGTTTCCTTCCTCAAAGTAAGATGGCAGCTCTAGGGCCTCCATGAAGTTCCAAGAGCCATTACCCGGAGATATGCCATGGATCTCTTAAGTTCCTATGAGCTGGTTCTGGAAATGTCCCTTCCTTGTGAGCTCAGTTAGTAGTGATTAATTTTCCCATGGAGACACTTCCAATAGAGTGGGCTTCTGGTTTGCTGTGGATTAAGGTATATGTATCTCCACCTGATTAAATGCTTGCCGACCAGCTTCTGTAAAAACAGATTTCATACCTAAAGGCATCTTCTCTTTTCTGAGCTGATTATCCTCTTTCAAGCTAAGAAGAAATAATCCCTGACACTCTTGTGCATTACTGTAGCAGATCCTATTCCATTTTATTTCTGCCTTATTTGCTTGGAATAGCCAACTTCCTCAACAGAAATTCAAAAAAAGTGATTTTTTTTAAAGAAATATAAATTTTCAGGTCAAGAAGTTCAGCTCTTTTGAAAACCATACAGCATCCTGGGGCACCTGGGTGGCTCAGTCAGTGAAGTGTCTGACTTCGGCTCAGGTCATGATCTCACGGTTCGTGGGTTCGAGCCCCACGTCAGGCTCTGTGCTGACAGCTAGTTCAGAGCCTGGAGTCTGTCTTTGGATTCTGTGTCTCCCTCTCTCTCTGACCCTCCCCTGCTCATGTTGTCTCTATCTCTCTCTCAAAAATAAAAACAAACAAACAAACAAACAAAAAAGAAAACCATACAGCATCCTATAGCTCAGACACTTCAAACCAGAGTAATGTCATCCCCAGACATTCTTCTCAGTTGAAGGGCCTTACTGTGGTAGTGGGGTAACCAACTCTGGATTTTTCATAATTCCTACAGACAAATAAATTCTTTCAACTATATGTAACTCCTTTTCCCTACTATTTGGCTCTCAAACATAATTCTACTACTTCCCAGTCATAGGACTTTGACAAGTTATTTAGTGCCTTGATTAATTTAATTCATTTTTTTTTTCTGTAAAACAAGGAAAATAGTAATAATATTACATGTGAGTGTGGAAAGAGATGGTGTAATACCAGGATGGGTTCAAAAAGAATGCTCCATGGTTTTAGTCTTTTGTCCTTTTTCTTGAATGCTCATTATACCCTTGGCCTCACGGTAACCCACAAGAGAGGACTCCTCTCCCTACTTTATATTTAAGGATGCTGAAGCTGAGAGAGGTAATCCATTAGAAATCTCTCATGAAATCTGCATTGATGACTCATTCCTGACTCATTCCAGAATGAGGGATTTCCCAGAAGCAGAATTTTCAGTGCAAAACCATGATAGTTCTAGGCAAACTAGATAGCTGGACACTCTCAATGCTTACTCTTGAACTTAACTACTATTTCTATCTTCTTTTTTTCCTTCTAAGGGGATATCTCATTAATTCTACCTAGTTAACCAAATGAAATACTCCTGCCAGGATCTCTGGAGCCTCAGACACTACAACCTGATACTATCCCAGTGTCTTTCTGGTCTTCATTTGTCATCCAATTCCTGTAGGTCATTTAAACCAAAGACAAAGATGCTTGCCACCCCCACCAGTGTGGCAATCTCCTATTAGATTCAAGACTGATGGACCTTGATCTCTGATTTTCTTGAAGCTTGCCAGGAGATTTCTTATGGAGATGAAGGTAACTATCAGCCCCAGGGATTCTCATCATCACCTTTCCAATAGGCTTTGGGCTCCTGGACAACTAGTACCCTGCTCTTACCTGTCAGTCTCACCTTGATCCCAGATGTTCCCCACATAGGCATATAAATACATAATCCTTTATTTAATTTGTTCAGATTTCCTAGTAGTCCTTGTAAAACAAAAACAAAAAACCCCCACATATACACACAAAGGAAAAAACACACTAGCAGCCCACTAAGCATGTGCACCTTAGATTCCATAACACCTGAATTCATAGCCCAGTTCACCACTTTGTCTGATCCTGGACGAGGCATTTACTTCTTTGAATCTAGTTCTCCTTGTTTCTGTAGGACAGAGTAATGATTAAATGATTTGCTATCAGTAATGTACTCATAACTGTACCTGGTAAACAGTAGGAACTTACTAATGCTAGGTTTCTTTCTTCTCTTAAGCTATGTACCAGGACTTCTCTTCCCCCAAGTTTTTTAGTATTTGGTCACCACGTGTCCTGCATAGAAGATGGAGAGAGTCTGGCCCCTGCAAGATGACACTGGGCTTTAATGGGTTGCCAGCTGGACTGTAGGGACCTTGTAGGTGCTGGTTTGGTCGATTTCTACAGAGGTAACACAAGTGTCATCTTGCAGGAGCCAGACTCTCTCCATCTTCTATGCAGGATACATGGTGACTAAATACTCCTGGGAAGTACCCAGAGTCACTCCCAAACCCACCTAAGATCTCACTGACTACACAGTGCTGAAGGCACATGTGGGCACTAATTGAATAAAGCTTTCGTGGAATCAATATGGCTTGACTCCAAGTAAGCTGACTATTTAAATAAGCAAAAGGAAATGCTACTCACTGGCCTCTGCTGTTTGTCTCCTAATTATGAACATATTTGGCTGACTTGGAACCAATTTATGTCCAGAAACCAAACAATTATAAAGGTCCTATTATTAAAACCTGGGCATCCTTTATGCAAATAAAGCACTGTGATATACATGGAATGACAGTGATCAAACAAAGCTGAACTCAGCTGCACATATACCTCCAGTTGCAAAGAGGCCCCAATTGGGTTGAATCTTGGCTACCTTGGCTAAGTTCCTTTTGTGGTGCAGGAAAAGCAAGAGCACCCTCTTCAGTCTATAGCTGGCACCCATGTCAGTAGTGGAGACAAACAAGGATATTGTTATCTACCCATGTGAATTACCCTTCCTGTATCCCTGGTCTCAAGTCTTCTCCACTCCCAAATCCTGCATCTCTGCACATCGTCAGCTACTGACAGTTACCTCACACTCTGAGGTCACATCCTGATCATCATAAAAGTAAGACTAGGAATATCCACCTGCTCCTACAAAGCTTACCGTATTCTACAATGTATGTGAAGAATTGAGCACAATGTCACATTTAAGTCGCACTACAAGCTTAGGACATAGGAACTAATAACACTATCTCCACAGATTAAGCAACTGAGTTCCAAGTTCATGCAGCTAATAACTAAGAGACAAGACTTATACACAGGTGTGTATAAGTATATACCTGTATCAGTTTCCCACCGTTTCTTTTCTGCAATCTCTGATTTAACACTTCAGTCCCTGCCTAAAGTCTCTCTTTTCACCTATACCAATAAAACTGCCCTAATTTAAGCTTCATGGAGAACTCCAGCCACCCTGATATATCTTCCCAATCCACCAATCTCAGCCCAGCTTCACTTCCTTCTCTGTCAACCTGGTTATTGATGTCAGTCATTTCAACTACATGCTTACCAACTCCCTCCATTCCTCTGATCCCTTAATCTTTCTCGGCATAGACTCTGATGATGTCCAGACCCGGATTAATGCAACTACCTGTTTTTCCCTTTGCTTCCCTGTGGATATAGAGTGCTGCTGGAGAAAATCCATGACACATGCATGAATTCAGCTGTTGTTAAGCTTTCAGTCTGACTAAAAAATCCTTTATCCTGCTCACGTTGGATGCCTTTCCTATTCACCACAGTGATGACTCTTAGTCTTGTCTTTATCTTCAGGCACCCCACCAGGTCCTTGCCCTCATTCTCTCAGCTGATGAATAAGTGGTCGGTGTCACTGAGAAAACTGAGATCGTTAAGCATGAACTCCTTCAACTTTCCTCTAAAATCCCTTTACTTTCTCTATTTATGTACCCACCTGTCCCCCAGATTTCAAATATCCTGGTCTTCAGTAGGAACTCACTTTGTCAAAGAGTTCCCTGGACCCTGCAGTGCCATTAATTGTCCAGTGAGTACTTATGTTTACCATCAATCATCCCATTCACTCCTGAGTCTCCTGGCATCTCCCCATGGTCCCTCTGGAAAGAATAAGTCCACAGTTCCCACTCCATTCTTCATCTTGATGGAAATGTGTAACTTTTAACAGTGCTTATCATATCCTCTTTTTGAAACTTCCTCCTGTGACTTCTGTGATGATGTATTTTTTTTAAATCTTAGGGCAGGCTGCTCAGGTTATCTCACTCTACCTGCTCCCCCTTCTCCACTGGTTAGATTTTATATACTTACATAACTGAAAATACATATATAAGCTGATGATTCCCAACCAATTTCCCGAGCCCAGACCTCAGTGAAAGACAGAGATCTGCACTTACATAGCAAATAATTATATGTCAAAAATTAAACCTAACCTCCTCCTTCTAAAATAGCTTTCTGTAATCTTTGTGTTAGTTAATGGCATTCAAATGGATAAAATTGCTCAAGGTCAAAACTTAATAAAGACATTTTACTTTTTCTTATTAGGCACTCCTATACACATACCCACTCAATATTAAGTCCTGCTGATTTAATCTCATTCATTCATTCATTCCTTCCAAAGTATGTATTTGAAATCCTCTGTATATGAAGTAAGTAATTCCACCTGCAACAATGCACAACTTCAGGGGCATCATGCATTTTGTGCAACATGATAATGCGAAGGCATTATGCTACACATGAGGAATATAAGGACATGTAATAATTGACATTCTCTGTCTTCATGGCTCTTTCAATCTAATGGTGGAGCATAGGCATAAATAAGGTAACTATCAAATAAATGAAACACTGCAAAAATATAACAGGAAATGATGATTGAGCCAGAAATTGAAGGAGGAGGGAAAGACAAAGAGAAGAACATAGTGGGATAAAAGGGTTCATGTAGAAAGTCATGCAGGCAAATGTCTTGGGGTAGAAGCACCATGAAGCATACTTGTTACTGAAAGGCCAGTGTGGCTTAAGAAGAAATTGATGGTGGCAGAGGTGGGGAGGTAATTGTGTAAAATGGGACTGAAGATTAGAGAAGAATCTGACCACACATAACTTTAGGCCACATAAACTAGTTAGGTCTCTTCTCTAAGAGTCCTGGCAAGACAGACAGCTGGGGACATCTACAGATTTTAAGCGTGTGAGCATGTGTGTGAGAGAGAGAGAAAAAGAAGGAAAGAACAAGACAGACAAATAATCAAATCTGAATTTTGAAAAAAAAAAATTCTCTGCTTCAGTGTGATCACCATCTTGGTGAGGAGCAAGGGTAGATGTTGGGAATGTTAAGGGAGCTATGGCAGAAGAGATGTGATGGTCTCTTGAATCCGTGTGAAGACAGTGCGACTAGAGACAAGTGGATAGGTTGGCGAGTTATTTGGAGGTAAAATCAACAGGACACTGTAATGTGTTGAATATGAAGGATAAAGAGGAGAACAACAAGTGTCCATGTTGGGATGAGCACTGGGTGTTATATGTAAACCAACTTGACAATAAACTATTTTAAGGAAAAAAAAAAAAGAGGAGAACACCATATCTGATTTCAACAAAATTACCTGGCTTTTATAATTGGATGAATGCTGGTGCCCTTCACTGGTTCAGACAAGGGAAGAGGATTATATGATATGGGAGAATACTAGGGGATTGTTAACTTGATCTTGATTTCAATTTAGAGCATATTGGTTTACAGGGACTTTCAGCCTTCAAAGAGAGATTATATAAGTGTGAAACTCAGGGGAGAGATGAGGCTGGATATATGTGTGTAAGCTATCTGTGTGTAGATGATAACTGAGATTATGGTATAAGTAAAAATGTTCAGGGAGAAAAGCTTGACTGATCTAAGGGAAAAGCACATGACCAAACTCTGAAAACAACGTTTACTGGTAGAGTAAAGAATGAGCTCAGAAAATAGAGAAGTGGCAAGGAAAGTAAGAGAAAAAGCCAGGAGAGTGCTCTCTCATGGAAGCTAAAGGTCAAGAGTGTTCCAAGAAGTAAGTAGTGATCATCAGAGCCAAAAGGTAGAGTGTTCAAGAAAGATGGCAAACAGAAATAACTCTATTTAGTAGAGCTACTTAGAGGTGGAATTATGTGAACTAAAATCATATAGGAATGGTTGAGGAATAGATGAAAGATAAGGAAATGAGGACAGTTTCTTCCGAGAAATTCAGTGAAGTCTTCCTTTATTGATTTATTACCTTTCATTTTTTTCAAAATTACTTTGGTATTCTAGTTCTTTGCCTTTCCATTGCATTTAGAACAATCTTGTCCATATCTACAAATATGATAGTAATCACATTAAACTTATAAACTATAAGCTATGAACTTATGTTATAGCCAGAGCTATAGCTGGAGGAAATGTGCAACTAAGATTTGACTTATATTTAGTGGAAAGGGCTTGAGTGCAATTAAAATCTAATAGAAAAATCTAGTTAACAGGAGGAATCTATGTATAAGGGAAAGGAAAAAAATCTATTTTTTAATGCTCTTGGAGAAGCAGGAGTGGATGGGATCTAGTAATCAGTAGGAGGTTTGGTCTTGGCTCCCAAGTGGAAAGTCTGCCTGTTATAACAAGAAAAAAATAAAGGGGGAACTGCTAGGGGAAGATGTAGATCATCTTATAGGTTTGTAATTGGGAAGATAGGGGAATTCCTGTTTGGTGGCTTCTGTTTTCCTTGGACATGAAGTAAAATCAATTAAGCAAGAACTGCTTCAAGGAAAATGGGGTAGACATACTTTTCCCTATTCCTCCCTCTAACTACATTGTGTATGATATATATTCTCACATTATATGTAAAGCAAATAGAAGAAGACTCTGAAGTATGAGGAGAAGATGGCAGACTGACTGGGCATCGAGATGAGAAGGAACAACACCATAGAGAGTTCCTTTGATTTTCTTTTTGTCTTATACACTCCAGACATGTTACTGAAGAAGCCCACAACCTAGGAACACAAATATTAACAGACAAAAAAAAAAAAAAAAAAGCTTCAACAAAAGCCTGCTCTTTCTAGACAAAAGACCAGAAAATAGATAGCCTAGCAAGATAGAAAACTATAGACAATAACTGCTCTACTATAGTAAAACATAATAGGAAATAAAAGGCATGGCTTCACCTCAACTAATGCCAACAAAAGTCATATGAGGATTCTATACTTCTATTCTTGACAGGTTGCCTTTGGTTGTTCAGATGGGCATATTGGAATCTCCAACTTGATAAAGAACATCTATAAAAAAAACTACATGTATCATTATACTTAATCATGAAAGAATGAACCAGGAAAAAAGCATCCCATTTAACATAGTCATGGATGTTCTAGTCATGACAAAAAGAGGAAATAAAGGACATACATGTTGGGAAGGAAGAAATAAAACTTATTGTTTCTATTTGAAAAGGACTTGATTGCCTACACAGACAATTTCATAAAATGAACAACTTCTTAGAACTAACACATGAGGTTCAATAAAGTTGCAAGATAAAAAATAAACATACAAAAAAATCATTGTTGTGTATAATAGCAGTGAACACGTGAATACCACAATTTAAAAATATAATACCATTTATTTTAGACATGAGACACTTTAGTGTAAATATAATAAAATATGTATAAGACATTATACTAAAAACTACAAACTGTTCATGAAATCACATAAGATCCAAATAAAGAAAGATACATACCATGTTCATAGGTTGGAAATCAACATGGTAAAGATGTCAATTCTCCCCAAATTGACATGCAAGTTTAATGCAACTACTGTAACAGTCACAGCAAGAATTTTGAAGATCTGGACAAAACTGTTCTAAATGCAATGGAAAGCAAAGAAATAGAATACCAAAATAATTTTGAAAAAGAAAAAAGGGTAATAAATCTATATGTCTGATTTAAAAACCTATCATATAGCTACATTAATCAAGACTGTGTGGTATTGATAGAGGGATGGACATATAGATCAGTGGAACATAATAGAGAACTCAGAAATCACTTATGTAAATATGGCAAACTAGATCTGAAAAAAAGAATAAAAGTAAGTCAATAGAGAAAAGGTAGACTTTCAAACAAATAGTGATGGAGCAAGTGGACACCCTCAAGCCAAAAAAAAAAGAAATTTAACTAAAGTCTTAGACCTTATACAAAAAATAAGCAAAAAAGGTAACAAACTTAAATGTAAAATATAAAACTATAAAACAATTTATTAAAAGGAGAAAATCTTTGAGACGTAAGGCCAGGCAAAGAGCTTTTAAACTTGACATCAAAAGCACTATTCATAAAAGGAAAAACTGATGAATTAAGGTCTAACAAAATTTTAAATGTTTGCCACAAGAAACCCTTCAAAAAGGATGAAAAGACAAGCAATAGGCTAGAAGAAAATATTTGCAAACCTGTTGGCTCAAAACCCTCTCAGGAGCTTTCTAGGTGAAATCTGTAAATGGACCCTGTATATGAAGGCCAGGGAGAGATCAAAGAAAGAGGCAGGTAACACCATGTTGGTATGTGGTAGTTTTAATAAAAAGGGAACTTACATGCAAGGATCATCTTGGGCTGCAGAAAGAGGAATGAATCCTCTTATCCACCCACCATGCCTACCAGAATCTCAGAGTTTATAAAAAGGCCTTAATTGGATTCAGGTGTGTATACCTTGCAGGTGTTTTCAATACCTCACTATCTCAAGGCCATGTTCTTGGAGCAGCCTTTGGCAGTGGAGAAGAGAAGCAGAGCCCACAGCCTAAGGACAGGGGAAAGTTGAGGGATGTCCAAGTGCCCAGATCCAGTGCTTGGGTCACTTGGTGATCAGGTCTTTTCAATAGCCTCTCCCAACAAACCTACATATCTAACACATCACTAGTATCTAGAATATATAAAGGACTCTCAAAACTGAACAGTAAAATAAGCTAATTAGAAAATAGGCAAAAGACACAGAGACATTTCACCAAAGAGGATATGCAGGTGGGAAGAAAAGATGTTCAATATAATTGTCCATTAGGGAAATAAAAATGAAAATCACTATGAGATATCACTACAAAGCTATCACAATAACTAAAATAAAAATAATAACAACACCAAATGCTAGAGAGGTTGTGGAGGGATGGGATCACCACCGTACTGATGGTGGGAATGTAAAATGGTGCAGCCACTCCAGAGAACAATGTGCAGTTTCTTATAAAACCAACATGCAACAATCATAGCAATTGCAACCCAGCAATTTCACTCCTAGATTTTTATCCCATAAAAATGAATACCTAAAGGGGCGCCTGGGTGGCTCAGTCAGTTAAGCATCCAACTTTGGCTCAGGTCATGATCTCACAGTTCTTGGGTTCAAGCCCCGCATTGGGCTTTGTACTGCCAGCCCAGAGGACACTTCAGATCCTCTGTCTCCCTCTCTCTGCCGCTCCCACGCTCTCTCTCTCTCATTCAAAAATAAATATTTAAAAGAAATACATACACATTAAAATCTGTGCGTGTATGTCTATAGCAGCTTTATTTGTAATAGGCAAAAGCTGGAAACACCCAAAATGTCCTTCAATAGGTGAATGGTTAAATAATAGTGATATATGCCTATCTTTAAATGTTACTCAATAATAAAAAGGATCAAACTATTAAGATGCATAACAACTTGGAAGAATCTTCAGACAATTATCCTGATAAAAGCCAATTCCCAAAAGTTGTATACTGCATGATTTTACATAAATAACATTCTTGAAATGACAAAATTTTGGAAAGGAAGGACAGATTAGTTATTGTCAAGAGTTCAGGAGTAGCACAAGGAAGTGGGTGTGTTTATAAAAAAATAATATGAAGAGTCACATGATTGTAAAGACATTCTCTATCCTGGCTAGATTAATGTCAATATCCCATGGTAATATTGTACTATAGTTTTGTAAGATGTTACCACTAGAGAAAGCTGACCAAAGGGTACCTTAGATCTTTCTGTATTCTTTTTTTTACAACGACATGTGAATCTATAATTATCTTAAAAACATTTTTTTTAAGTTTAGTTTAAAAAATATTGAGGGAGAAAAGGCATGCTCATGCATTTTAAAAATATAAACAGTTTCTGGGGAAAGTGAAGACTGAATTGGCCAGAATGTCCTGGTAGAATTTCCAGGTCTCTTTGAGACTGGAGATCATGCATTTATAACAACAGCAATCTGCTCAGCTGTGTAGCTTTCATCACTTGTGCTCCACTGTCTGGGTGCAGTAATAGGGAAAGCTCGTAGTTGGGTTTATTCAGAATACAGTTATCCCTCAACAAGTGCAACAACAACAGAAAAGGAAGGAGAACTTTTCTGAAATCGATCTCTGCTGCTGCCTCAGCTCAGAAACATGGTCTCATTGTCTGAGCTACAGCCAGCGCCTCCTCACTTATCCCCGCTGTCACCCTTTCCCCCATCCCACCACTTGACCCAGTGCTAGAGAAAGCCTTAGGAAAAAGTAAACTGAGAGATATTTTCCCTTGCCTACAACTCCCTGGTGGTATGCCATTACGTGGGGAGCACTTTTTCAGAAGGGCAAACAGGCTTTGGCCTTCAGAGTTTACAGCTCACTACCTCTTCCAGACGCTGCCCACCAGTTACCAGGCACACAGAGCTCAGCCTCCCCAGGCTCTTTCCTCACTTGCCTTGTTATTTAGACAGCTTGCTCTTCAGATGCTTGGGTCCTAAAGAAATAAAGCCACCCCAAATATGTCCCCATAGTCCTTTATATGTAAGTCCATTGTATAAGTCAGATTTCTCCAGAAGAACAGAAATAGGGTGTGTGTGTGGGACACAGAAAGAAAGATTTATTTTAAGAAATTGGCTCAAGAAATTATGGAGGAGGCTGACAAGTATGAAATCTATAGGACAAACTAGCAGGCTGGAGGCCCGGGAAGAGTTAATGTGGCAACTTGAGTATGAAGGCAGAAGGGAGGCTGATTCCTTCTTCCCTGGGGACCTCAACTGATTGAATTGGATGAGGCTTATTCCCACTGTGGAGGGTAACTGCTTTATTCAAAGCCTATTGGTTTAAATGTTAATCTGTTCTAAAACATACCTTCACAACGACATCTAGACTGTGTTTGACTAAATATCTTGGAGCTGTGGCTAGCCAAATTGACACATGAAACTAACCAACACATCCACAGGAGCTAGAGGAACCATGTAATTTGTCCTTCTAATTGAAACTATTAATAACTTCTGGAACAATAGGCATAATCTAAGACTATCTCTGGCAGACCGGGATGTAAGGTCATTCTCATTATAGCCTCACTGCAGTATACTTTGATATCTCCATGGGTGTTTCTATGCTTCTTTGCATCCCCAGAAGACACTGATGCCCTGCAAGTGGTTGTGTTTGACAAATGCTGACCATTTCTCCTGGCCCATCCTGGTTTTCATTATTTCTATGGTTGGTCCTCACCATGCAGTCCATTCAGGTTCATGCTTCCCACCCATTTGAGATCCCCCAGACTCATATAACAAAGAACAAATTCTGTTGAGCTCTGTTAAGACACATGTGAAACACCTCCAAAGGAATATTACTGAAAAACAATGAGAGAAGACATAATTATCCCAACTTAAGCATGCTCAGGTCACATGCTTAGGTTCAAGGATAACTGCCATTGGGCTGTTGGCCAATGTACTCAGGCCCCTACTCTGCTGGTCTGAGTATTACACTGAATCTCTCAGACCTTTATTATTTTTTTAATGTTTATTCATTTTTGAGAAAGAGAGCATGTGAAGTGGGGGGCAGAGAGAGAGAGAGAGAGAAAGGGACAGAGAATGTGAAGTGGGCTCTGTGTTGACATCAGTGAGCCTGATGCAGGGCTTGAACTCACGAACCACGAAATCATGACTTGATCTGAAGTCAGACATTCAACCAACTGAATCATCTGGGTGACCTGAGTCTCTCAGATCTTTAAATTGGTGTCCCTCTGTCCTGTTTTGGTGTTATTGCTAGGTTTGCTCAATCCTTAGAATGTCCCAGGTCTTTTACCTCAGCTTCCAGTTTTTTGCAAGGGGCCTCCCCACAACTAAGAATATCTGAATAATCCAAGTTAAAAATGGGCGAAAAACTTGAATGGACATCTCACCAAAGGAGATAATGGCAAATAAGCATATGAAAAGATACTCTACATCATATGTCATCAGTGAATTGCAAATTATAGCAAGATACTACTACACGCCTTTTGGAATGGCCCAATTGCAAAATGCTTGGTATATCTTGGTATAAGGAGCTAATAATCACTGATATTTCAACCTAAAAGAATTGAAAATTTATGCTCACATAAAAACCTGCACACAGATGTTCATAGAAATTTTATTCATAATGACCCAAACTTGGCATCAAGAAGTCCTTCAACGGGTGAATGGGTAAATAACCTGTGGTATATCCAGGCAATGGAATATTATTTAGTGATAGAAAGAAATGAGCTGTCACACACACACACCCAAAAGACACTGAGGAACCTTAAATACTTACTACTAAGTGAAAGAAGCCAATCAAAGAGAGTGTGTGCCATATAATTCCAATTGCATGACATTCTAGAAAAGGCAAAATTATGAGGACAATAAAATGGTCCATGTTGCCAATGGGTAGGGGGAATAGGAGGTGGACAGAAGGAGCACAGAAGACTCTGAGGGCAGTGCAATTGTTACATATGATACTTTAGTGGCGGATGCGTGTTATTATAGGTTTGTTAAACCATGGAATGTGATTAACTCTGCTGTAAATAAGGGGCTTTGGGCGATATGATGTCTGAATGCATATTCATCAATTATAACAAATGTACCACTCTAGTGTGGAATGCTTATAGTGGAGAAGGCTGTGCATGTATGGGGAACAGTGAATACATGGGAACATTAATTTCCACCCAATTTTTCTGTGAACCTGAAAGTGCCCCAAATGTATAGCTTATTAAAAATAGTAATATAATAATAAAGATAAATATGTAATAGGTGAAAGGTAGACAAATCTTTTAAAAACATAGAAAAACAAGCACATTGAAAAAATAGCCAAGAGAAAAATATAAATTATAAAGGCAGATCCCTAGGTGATCTAGAATTTGGACAAAGCAAAAAAATTGTGATAAGTCTTTAAGAATATCTAGACTGAAGAAGGCAGTTAAAAAAATGGAGAATGCACCAAAGAGCCTGAAGGAATTATATATCATGATTTTTTAAAAATACAAGCTTGAGGGGTGCCTGGGTGGCTCAGTTGGTTAAGCATCCAACTTCTGCTGAGGTCATGATTTCACAGTTTGTGAGTTTAGGACCTGAGTTGGGTTCTGTTCTGACTGCTCAGAGGCTGAAGGCTGCTTTGGATCCTGTCTCCATCTCTCTCTGCCCTACCACTGCTCTCTGTCTGTCTGTCTCTCTCTCTCTCAAAAAAAAAAATAGTAAAAAAAATTTTTTTTAAAAATACAATCTTGGCTGAGAGGGCAAGATGGCGGAGAAGTCAGGAGCTCCGTACTTGCACTCGCGCCCATACATCACACAGAAAAGATCTGAAGCCATTGGAAACCTTACAAAACCTGAGAGATTGGGAGAAAATGGACGCAGAATCCACTGAGAGAGCCTTCTAACGTGAGTGCGAACCGGGGAAGATAAAATCGGGC